>NC_058145.1:11540536-11846237 GCF_011075055.1 Mangifera indica | reverse complement strand
AAGAAAATGTTGAGAACGTAAACTTCTTCATCATCTGTTTGCAAGTATACAGTTAAGTAATTCAGTCAGTAATATATTATTTGTGAAACTACTATGTTTTACTTTAACAGAAGTACTAGTTTTCACTGCATATATTGAGAGGAAGAGTAGAAAATGAAAAAGAGTATTTCAGCAGAGCTAAATGCCAAAACGATTCGAGCTGGTAAGGGCATGGTTGTAATTGAGACGAATGGAGTATTACTTGATTTGACCTTTGCTCAACAAAATTTATGCTAAGTTTGAGCTCAACAAATTCAGTAGTTAACTAACAGGCTTAAGTTTAATAAGTTTGAGAATTATAAACTTAAGTTCGAATTTGAAATAGAAATGTCAGGTTTATAAATTCAGAACAAAGATATTACATTTTTATTTATAAGCGAAATTCATTACAAGCACACAATTTATGTAGACAAGACAAGACAATCAATTGCATTCTTCTCAAACACAACACTATTCAGTGTTTCAACCAGAGATTTCAATGGCCTTAACGTCTGGTTTCTTCACCTCAACTTTAGGAACAGTCACAGTTAGAACCCCATTCTCCATAGAAGCCTTAATCTGGTCTAATTTGACCTTCTCCGGCAGCTTAAACCTCCTGGAGAATTTGCCACTACTACGTTCCACACGATGCCAGGTGTCATTCTTGTCTTCCTTCTCTACATTCCTCTCTCCGCTAATTTGAAGCACACTGCTATCTTCGACCTCCACCTTCACTTCCTCTTTCTGGAGCCCTGGAAGATCGGCCTTGAACACGTGAGCCTCCGGGGTTTCCCTCCAGTCTATCTGGGTGTTGACAAAAGCAGAAGTTTCTTGCGGGAAACGAGTGGACAGTGAAGAGAAGTCCTTGAATGGATCCCAAACGTCCAGAGAGAAGGGATAAAAAATACTGCTGCGTTGGTTGCCGAAGAAGCTTGGAATTAGCGACATATTATTTCTAAGAATGCGAGAATACAGTATTGATTGCTGAATCTGATGCTAAACTTTGAAGAATTGTCTCTGATGATCTAAATTGGGACCGGGGTGGGGGCTTTATAAGGAGCACGGAGAATTCTAGTACTTTCGGGCGCAATCCCTTCTGTTTGTCAACGAAGCCTGTAGGGCTTTCTGGTAATTTCCAGACGTTCTTAATTTCCTGGGCTTGGTAGAAAGTTCTGGACTTTCTTCTTTAAAGGGCCGATTAAGTCAACCTTTCGTTGAAGGCCCAAACCTCAAAAATTCATGCTTGTGATCCATTCAAGGACTCATTATGCCACATATTCACGATTTTTTTTTTTTTTTTTATAATCTAAGATTATTCATTTTATCGTATCATCTCCATGCTAACATCGATTGAAATTATATAATGGAATTTATACTTAGAATCATTTAAAAAAACTTTAAGAACTTTTTCCCCTGACCTCGGCTTGGACAAGTGTTTTGCTCCAACTTGTAAATAATTGGGGCCACGACCAACAAGGCAAACAAAAGGGTTTAATATGAAACTTCAGTTTTCCATTGCCCAGTCTCAAAAACTTGAGATTGTATGACATTTTTCTAATAAAATATAAAAAAAGATTACCGAGTATCCAACGTTCTATTATATAAAACAAAAGGCAAAAGGACATATTCCTATATAAGGTTTGTTGTTAACCCACACTAGTATTTATTAAGTTTCAAAAGTCCAAATACTTATTTTGTCTGTTAATTTTTGTTATTACTGTTAAAGATAAAATAAAATTTTGAGATTTTATTTTAAAAAAATAACTCTTTTTTCTCACTTTAATTTTAGAAACTAACAATTTCTTTATATTTTTTCTTCAAGTTTAAAAATTGACATTTTCTCTCCCAAGTCTAACGTTTTAGCTCAACCTCTCATATTTTTTCCAATTTTAGTCGCCCCCCAACCTTTTGAAAAATTTCAATTTTAACCGCTCTTCATCTTCAACTTTCAGATCACTACCGACGTACTTATTCCTCTGTTTCTAACATCGAGATCGAGTAGTCGTGGCACCAACTTCACCTTCTTCCCATCTACCTCATTTCCGACCAAAATTTGGCTAAAATTGAGTGAAAGATCTCATTCGATTTCGGTTGGATTCATGCAGATAAGAGTCATTAAGGATGAATTCTAGCATCAATAATGAGAACAAAAGGTTAAGCATCTACAAACGTTGTCTCTTTCTATGAGAACAAACAAAGAAGTGCAGTGAAACTTTGGGAGAGGAAGAAACGCTTGAAAAAACCTGAGAAAGGAAGAGATGCGTGACGATGAGAAATGGAAACATCACATTAGGAATGCGTTAGTTAGTAGAGATATCGTCAAATATGAAGGTTGGATTGATGAGAGAGAAATTGTTGTTAGAAAATGTTATAAGGCGATAGAAATCGACAAGAACAAATAAAGTTGGACTGGACTTGAAGAGGGGTTTGACTAAAATTTTTCAAAAGGTTGGGGGTGGCTAGGATTGGAAAAAAATATGAGAGGTTAAGTAGAAACCCTATACTTGGAGAGAGGGAGAATGTAATTTTTTAATTTGAAAAAAAAAGAAAAAAATTGTTAATTTTTCAAATTATGATAAAAAAAAATAGATAAATTTTTTTCTTTAAATAAAATCTTAAAATGATAATTTTATCCTTAATAATAATTAATAAATAAATAAATATTTAAATTTTCAAAATTTACCAAATATTAAATTTGGTTTGCAAAATACCTTGCGTGGGAATAAGCCCTTTGGCCGAAACAAAACAGTAATGCTTGAAATCTAAAAATTACTGTGGTTATTGATGTGTTATTACACAACAGTCCCCATGAATGAGACCGTCGTGGCCCCAGTTTTGATTTCGCGGTGATATATAGCAAATACTTAAAAAAATCCGTATTAATTGTTTGATTGAAATGTTTCGAAGACTGACCGACTTTAATTTCTGAGTCAAATTCTCAACATGCATTCATTTGACCGGATTACTCACGGCTTGAATTTACACCGTGGCCTTCACAAAAATCAGAGATAATTTAATTCTGCAATCCATCCACCGCCCCCAGACACATCCTATCAAAAATCTCAAGTCTAAAGTACCATGACTGGCATTGGAGTATTTCCCATCTAAATTTTAGCTCTCTTAAAAATATTTATATGGTAAGCAAAAAATTTAAATATTTATTTATTTTTAAATTATATTAAATTTTATTTAATAATAATATTAAAAAATATATAATTTTATTTTTTTAAATTTTAAAAATTAATATTTAACTATTTTAAAAAATAACTTTTCTTTTTTACTTCTTAAATCTCTAATTTTTTTTTTACTTCTCTTTCTAATTATCAAGGATTAATATGATTAAATATTAAAAAATAAATATTATCTAGATTTGGATCACGATAGTCACCGTCTTTTAAATTACTCTATTTTATTCCTCTACCATTAATCAATTGTTCAAAAGAGAAAATAGTTAAATTTTTAAAAGAGAAAAATAAGTTTTTTAAAATTTAATTCAAAAAAATATTAATTTTTAAATTATAAAAAAAAAAAGATATTATGTGCAGTTTAATAGACACACAAATAATTAGATAATACACAGATCCATCCAATATCACACAGATTTGTGTTACATTTTCCGATTGTTCGACAAAAAAATCAGCTGGCTCTCAATGTCTTTTAATGGAGATGTATATTTGAGGTTCCTATAACCTCTGATCTTCCTCCCATGGGTTGATGATTATGATGAAGGAAGCTAAACGAGAATTCTTTTACATGTTCCATGCTTTCTCTGTGATTTTGTATATGTACACAATTAACTTTGCTTTATTATTTTAAGGCTAATCGTAAAACAAAATTCCGATGATATAATTCTCTACTTAATTCACAACAACGATATTACATCATTATTTATAAGCGAAATTCATTACAGGCACACAATTTATTATGTAGACAAGACAAGACAATCCATTGCATTCTTCTCAAACACAACATTGTTAAGTGTTTCAACCAGAGATTTCAATGGCCTTAACGTCTGCTTTCTTAACTTCAACTTTAGGGACAGTAACAGTCAGAACCCCGTTCTCCATGTAAGCCTTAATCTGCTCCAATTTGACGTTCTCCGGTAGCTTAAACCTCCTGGAGAATTTGCCACTACTACGTTCCACACGATGCCAGGTGTCGTTCTTGTCTTCCTTCTCTATATTCCTCTCTCCGCTAATTTGAAGCAAACTGTTATCTTCGATCTCCACCTTCACTTCCTCTTTCTTGAGCCCTGGAAGATCAGCCTTGAACACGTGAGCCTCCGGGGTTTCCCTCCAGTCTATCCGGGTGCTGACAAAAGCAGAGGTTTCTTGGGGGAAACGAGTGGAAAGTGACGAAAAGTCCTTGAATGGATCCCAAACATCGAGAGAGAAAGGATCGACAATACTGCCGCGTTGGTTGCCAAAGAAGCTTGGAATTAGCGACATATTGTTTCTAAGAATGCGAGAATATAGTGTTGATTGATGAATCTGATGCTGCTTCAACTTTGAAGAATTGTCCCTGATGATCTAAACGCGAGCCTGGAGGGGGTCTTTATAGGGAGCAGGGAGAATTCTAGCACTCTCGTGCGCAATCGCTTCTGTTTGGTCAACGAAGCCTGTAGGGCTTTCTGGTATTTTCCTGGGCTTGGTAGAAACTTCTGGACTTTCTTCTTTAAGGCCTATCAAGGCAACCTTTCGTTCAAGGCCCAAACCTCAAACTTTGAACACTTTTTCCCATTACCTTGGCTTGGACATGTGTAGTAATATATCAAGCCACAGTTCATGGTGCTGTAGTAATATATCCCAAGACTGGAACCAGCTATCCGTTTCCAAAGCCTGAAGTCGAAGTTCCCATTATATTAGGTCGAGCTGCATTATAGTTGTAGATTCTTTTCTGCTTGGAGCCTTTTGAAACTATGAATATTCCGTTTAACGGTTTTTTTTTTTCCTTAATCAATTGCAGGAGAGTATTGGAAGAGCAATATTTATACTGTATATAATCAATTTCTTCAATCCGTAAGGGATCCAAATGTTTCATATGTGTACTTGATCAATGGTCAGCCTGGTGATCTGTATGCGTACTCAAGTCCAGGTCAGATGATAAAGAATATAATATTTATAAATTTAATCACAATTTATGCCATCAATATTATTCAGATTACCCAACTATATTTTATATTTTAACAATGCTTAGAATATTTTTGAAGTAATAGTTGTTGAGCAATGGAATTTGCCTCATATTTTTATTTAAGCATTGTTAAAATATAAAATATAGTTGGGTGATGATATAAATTATGATTAAATTTATAAATATTATATTTTTTTTCGTCTAACATGAACTTGAGCACACATACAAATCACCAGTCTAACCATTAATCAAGTACGCATCCAAAACATTTGGATCCCTTTTGAATTGAAGAAATTGAGCATATACAATATAAATATTGCTCTTCCAATACTCTCCTGTAATTGATTGAGGAAAAAAAACCGTTAAACGAAATATTCATAGTTTCGAAAGGCTCCAAGCAGAAGAGAATCGACAACTATAATGCAGCTCGACCAAATATAATGGGAACTTCGACATCAGGCTTTGGAAACGGATAACTGGTTCCAGTCTTGGGATATATTACTACAGCACCATGAACTGTGGCTTATAATCAAATTCAAGAGAATAAGCACGCACACAAACACACACAGGCATATATTATCAACAACTCATGCTCGGAGGATCAGCGGTTTTCACTGGGGGTGGAGGAGGTGTTGATTGGTTGAAAACCCGACTGCCAAAAAGGAAGAACCCCGAGGCATGTCCAGCCACAGCAGCCAAGAACACGCCGCCATTGAAGGACATGACAGCCAGCATCACCAAGTAAGCGAGACCAACCCTTATAGCATGCAAGAAAGTCCGAATCAAAATGGCGACTGCATGGTTGGATTCAGATCTGATCAATTTGGAATGAGAGAACAACTCAACGAGGAAGGCCAGAACAAAAACAAAGATCAGGCTAAAGCATACATCCCTGAGCTCGTTCCGGGCCAACCGACAAGAGAATCTTGGAGTTTTTGCCCCAAAAGAAGGTCATGTGCATCATAAAGCTGTGGCCTGGTGGTTTGCCATGTTGATGATCAAACATACCAACCATCCATGATTGGCTAGCTCTCTGGCAGCTGCAGCTGGAAATATGTTGGTTGGTGTTGGATTGCTGCGTTTATGTCTTATTTAATTTGAGAGGCTGATCGTATTGTACTATACAAAACCCTTGACTTCCTTTTGGAAAATTAGTACACACACAGGTACGGTGCTACATTCCAAGAGTCCAAATTGTGGAAGTCACCACAAAATTTTCCCGGGGTAGGTTCCATAAAGTAATGTCCACTCGTTTCGGTCTTAATTAAGGATAAAAAAACATAGGAGGAGTAACCGGGTCTTTTGAATATTCAATGTACTACATCATTATCATTTAGGAGTCAGAGCCACCTCATTTGAATATGCAATGTATAAAATTACCATCATTCACAATGAATATATTTATTGAGATTTGGATTGTGGAAAGAGATATCCCTATCAAATGCAAATTCAACGAACGTAGATCAGATTTTGCACGTATCATTGCTATTAGAGATGTGCAGAGTCTTGTTTAAGAAAATTTTAAAAACAAAAAACGATTGAACAAAATCTCAAACTAAAAAAAATCATTTGGTTCGATTTAATTTATTATTTAAACCTACCAAATATAGTATTATCAATAAATAATATATTTTTAATCATATTTTTGATATTTTATTTTTTTATATAATTATAAAATTTCTTACTTTTTATTTAATTTTCGTATCAATGTTATGTTAAGGTCAATGCACTAAGAATTATGAATATGTATTGTTGTTTACATAATTAAATATATTATTATTTGTGAATAAGTAAAACGAACTTTCACAAATTCAGTTTTAATTTATATGTTTTTATTAATTAAGAAATATATATATATTTTTTTGTTTCTGAATAACAAGCACCTTATCTTTTATTTTCTATCATGTTTATGTGTTAAAAGTAGAAACAAGGGGGAACCGAAAATTTTGATGTGTCTATTTGTAATTTTTTAACTTTTTATCAAATTTTCAAAAAGTTTTAAAAAGAAATATATATTTTTATTAAGAATAAAAATCTAATTTAAAAGTCTAATTTAACAAGCACCTTATCTTTTATTTTCTATCTTGTTTTGGTGCTCTGGAACTATACTCTCTCCGTTTAGCCGCCGGTTCGATTCAGAGTTTGTTGTACGTTTTGAGGATTGGTCTTGCTTGCTTAGTCATGCTGGCTCTTATGTCTTTTTAACAGAGATGTGTTCTTGATTGCCGGGGCTGGACATGCTTCTGGGTTTTTGTTGTTCGACGGTAAAATTATGAGTCAATCAACTACTCTTCCTAAAACCTCTGATCTTCCTCCCATTGAGTTGTCGATTATGATGAAAGAAGATAACGAGTACTCTTGTGCATGTTCCATGCTTTCTCTCTGATTTTGTATATGTATACAATTAACTTTGCTTTATTATTTAAAGTATTGGAAACGGGTCCACCCATGATGGGTCAATCCGATCCGGTTTAATATAATTGTCAAAGATAGTTATAAGAGTTAGTTGGATTGACAGTTGAACTCTTATTTAAAAGTCCTAACTGCCTTCCCAAAAAAAATCACACCATTTTTATCAGTAAAAATGGTTTCTCTCCTCTCTTCTTTTGCATAACAAAAACGCATAGTTGATCGTATCTCCCAAGATGAAAGCAATACGTGAGCAAATGGTATCGTGGAAATAGACTAACGTCAACTCTTCGCGCAATATTCGAAGACTTTTCATCAAAAGCTATTCCGGGTATGCAAATTCGTATTTATAGATTTCCAGATTTTGATCTTGGTATATTTAATTATTTCCAACATTGATATTAAAACCTAGGTTACGCATTTGTTATGTTTTTCTGTGAATTGTATTAAGTATATTGTGAAAATTAAAATCTGCGTGTTGGATTTCGTTTTCAAAATTCGTTTTTGGACACGAATTTAATTCGGCTAAAATTGCATGAAATTGGTGTTGGAAAACATGTTGGATGAATGATTGGAATGGTATTGCATGTTTTGAATTAAAAAACGACTCAAATTAACGTCATAATCAATGAAAATTGACCCAAATTCGAGACCCAAGGCATGTTTTTCTTCCTCGCCGTTTCGACTGATTCTGACGCCGATGGCGTCAAATCTTGGAACGATAAGCCTTAATGTCGTCTGGGCTACAAAAGCCCTATGGTGTAGTCGTCGGAAGAAGGCCAATTAGAAGGACATCAAAATTAAGGTTCATCGTGTGATTTCGGGTCAAAATCGGGTTGGAAAAACCCGATTATCCAATCCGATTGGTCAATGGGTTGGTCAAACCCGATGGTCAACAGGTCAACCCGTTTAGTCAACTGGATCGACCCAATCCGGATCCTGACCCATGAGTAACCCGATCAATTGTTGATCGGTCAATAGTCAAATAATTGACCAGTCAATGGTCAACATTTGACCGCTCGTGATGACTTAGTTCCGACGCGTGAATTGAGTTGTCCGACACATGGTGGCGCATGTGCGAGCGTGACAGTCTTATTTAAGCACGTGACGACGCGTTTGACTCATTCCTAGCACGTTGACGCTTGTTGCAGACCCTTTACGGCGTGTGAAGGCGCATGCGATGTCGACTCGGTGCGTGAAGGGGCGTATGAGCTTATTATGGGGCGTGATAGCACGTGAACATCCATTTCCAACACGTCTTGGCATGTGAAACTTGTTTTCTGATCCTTGGATGTTGTGTAATACTCGGATCTAAATATGAGATGTGTTTCATGGGTCTTACAACGTATAATGACATGTAATATCTTATTCCGACTCCCAAAAACACATATTGGTGTTTTGAAATACATGTTTCCACTTTATGCAAGTTTGTTGACTAGAGACCATCACAATGCATGTCGAAACTATCAATACTCTATTGAATTCTCTTAATTGAAAAATAGATGATATCCATGTATGAATATGAGCCCCGTAATCAATGATCTTATTCGGGACAAGAATTTGAAACTTTTTGAGACTGAGTGGATTCATTACAGCTTGCTATAGAACGACTCTTAGTAATGTATGAGAGAATATCCATTAGTTTATCGTCATGGATAAAGTGACTCAAAGATCAATACAGGTTGATGAAATGATTCTAATCAAAATAGATGATGCATTTGTTGTATCATATATATTTGTTAAGTGTGGGAATTCTAAAATTGATAGAATTTAATGAAATTTTTATTCAGAATTAATATTGACGTAATTAAATTAAAGTTTAAAATATCAAGTATTTGTGTCATCGAAGATGATTGAGAACATAGTGAACTTTCGATTTTGTGTCTTATGTGAGATATTTTGAAATTTTAATACGTAATTACGACAATTGATGTGTATTTGATTGCATTGATAACGTTATGTCTGATAGATATGTCTCTGTGATCTAGTTAACCATAATATTTTAGAAAATGATAACTGATTTGAATGAGAATGATACTAAATAGAGAGAATTAAACCATGTGGCATTTGAAATGTATAATATCCTAGATAAGTAAAAGACTTTGGAGGTCGTAGATCAAGTTAAGATAGAGTTATGACTGACTAAGGGATAAAAACACAAATGAGTGTCTTACACAAACGTGATGTAAACGTACATCACGCATGTAAAAAGCAAGATCCACTTCGTGTGATATTTTGATCAGTTTCATGAATAACGATCTAATATATGAGTACTAGTAATGTTCAACTACATATGTCATAAGTATGATTTTAATTAAAAAGTTTGGAGGAACTGCAGTCCCCAAATAAAGATAGTTGTTTATTGAATTTGATTGAATGTCAAATCTGATCATGAAACTAAAGTCAGCTACACGTAACTTGATACATGAACAGTAGATTCATTTAGAAAAATTATTTCTTCTCGATAGTGGGAGCATATAAAGGTACGTATGACTCACAGTGTGAAGACGATTAAGAACTCAGGTTAGGCGCTGGATGTAGCGACTGAACTAAGATCTGTACAGTTTTGTGAATGATATTTGAGAAAATACACACTGTAGCACATGATTCATACCATATGTGTATAAGTAAGACGACCAGTTAAAGTAGTGGAAGGATGAATCTCTGCTCCTTCACTGTGTGAGACTTTATGAGAATTACCTCGTGTTGGTACCCTTTGCTTCTTTACTGTTGTTCGATATTTACTGTTAGTGTTGCTATCTTAGCTTGGACCCTATGGGTACGCATGATTCGGTCTATGGAACATGCCTAGAAAAACAGCAGCTAAGTTTAAATTGAGAATTTTGAGTAGAAGAGGAAGACTTATATATTACGTGTGTCCATTGACTGACCGATTATGTCACTCATATGGGGATTGGATTTGATCATAGATACATAGGAAAATAACATAATGATAAATGGAGTAAAAGGAGCTAGTGTTATCGAGTAAGTTTGGGGTGCTACGAGTCTAACGCTCTATTTTTGTTTTATTTGAATTGAAGCGGTTATACTATTGCTAATAGATGCATAGTATTTAGCTCCCTAGTGCAGGTTGCTCACGAGGTCGCACGACACATTTGCAAGTATGAAACGTACTGTTGTATGTGATTTTTGTGGCTAAGTGTTTGATTCGAGTCTTTCATCATATGTGAGTGGGAGATATTGGATACCAACCCACCCATGACAGGTCAACCTGACCTGGTTTAATATAACTGTCAAAGACGATTATAAGAGGCAGTTGGACTCTTATTTAAAAGTTCTAACTGTTTTCCCAAAAAAAATCACCTCAATTTTATTAGTAAAAATGGTTTCTCTCCTCTCTTCTTTTGCATAACAAAAATACACAGTAAAACATGTCTCCCAAGATGAAAAGCAATACGTGAGCAAATGGTCTCGTGAAAATAGACTAACTTTAACTCTCCACATAATATTTGAAGACTTTTTATCAAAAGCTATTCCAGATACACAAATTCGTATTTACAGAATTCACAGATTTTAATCTTAATATATTTAATTATTTGCCACATAAAGGCTAATAGAAAAACAAAATTCCAATGATATAATTATATACTTAATTCAGAACAAAGATATTACATTTTTATTTCTAAGCGAAATTCATTACAAGCACACAATTTATGTAGACAAGACAAGACAATCCATTGCATTCTTCTCAAACACAACATTATTCAGTGTTTCAACCAGAGATTTCAATTGCCTTAACGTCTGCTTTCTTAACTTCCACTTTAGGAACAGTAACAGTCAGAACCCCGTTCTCCATGGAAGCCTTAATCTGCTCCAATTTGACGTTCTCCGGTAGCTTAAACCTCCTGGAGAATTTGCCACTACTACGTTCCACACGATGCCAGGTGTCGTTCTTGTCTTCCTTCTCTATATTCCTCTCTCCGCTAATTTGAAGCACACTGTTATCTTCGATCTCCACCTTCACTTCCTCTTTCTTGAGCCCTGGAAGATCAGCCTTGAACACGTGAGCCTCCGGGGTTTCCCTCCAGTCTATCCGGGTGCTGACAAAAGCAGAGGTTTCTTGAGGGAAACGAGTGGAGAGTGAAGAAAAGTCCTTGAATGGATCCCAAACATCGAGAGAGAAAGGATCGAAAATACTGCCGCGTTGGTTGCCAAAGAAGCTTGGAATTACCGACATATTGTTTCTAAGAATGCGAGAATATAGTATTGATTGATGAATCTGATGCTTCAACTTTGAACAATTGTCTCTGATGATCTAAACGTGAGCCTGGAGGGGGTCTTTATAAGGAGCAGGGAGAATTCTAGCACTCTCGTGCGCAATCGCTTCTGTTTGGTCAACGAAGCCTGTAGGGCTTTCTGGTAATTTCCTGGGCTTGGTAGAAACTTCTGGACTTTCTTCTTTAAAGGCCTATCAAGGCAACCTTTCGTTCAAGGCCCAAACCTCAAACAGTCATATTTGGGTTCCATTCAAGGGCTCATTATATCATACATTCATGATATTTTTTATGATCCAAGATTATAATTGAATTTACTTATAATCAATTTAAAAAACTTTGAACACTTTTTTCCCATTACCTTGGCTTGGATATGTGTTTTTCTTGGAATTGTTAATACAACAAAACTATACGTATACATTTTTATATACAATTTATGTATAGAGATGATGTATATCATCGTATAACTATATAATTTTAAATTAAATATAAAATAAGATCTAATAATATGATAATACATCACATAGACATACAAAATGTATACCAACTATATATATGTGTGTGTAATATTGCTCTGGTTAACAATTGGATGTTATTTTATCGTTAATTCAAAATCACTCAATTAAATAATTATATAATATTTATATATTAAAAAATACATGCATATAATTTTACTAAAAATTTAATTTTATCTTTAGGCCAACTTAATCCTGTGATTTTATTATAATAAATTCATTTCAATAAGATTATATCATATATATTTTTAATATATAATTAAGTATATAAATATTATATCAAATGATTAGGAATTTTAAATAATATATTATTTATATATTAAAAAAATGTGTGAACGTGAATGCTAAAAACTTTGTGTTTAGATAACCAGACTCACTCATTTTTTGAAACGTCGTGGCCCAAATACTTACAAAATCCGTATTAATAATTTGATTGAAATGTATTGAATTTTCAAAGGTTGACTGACCGCTGACCTTGACTTCTGAGTCAAATCCTCATTCTGAACACGCATTCATTTGATTTAGCTTCAATCGAAATTAACTTATTGCTTACGGCTTGAATTTGCACCGTGGCTTTCACGAAAATCGCAGATAATTTCTCTCCTCCAACCAACCGCCACCACACACATCCTATCCAAAAATCTCACTCAATCTATTGCTCTCTTTTCAAAGCCGAGTTAAATCGATATGGTTGGCTAAACTGCAAACTAATTTATTATTTGATTTAATTTTATATTTAAAATTTAATTAAAATTAAGTTTATATGATATTATATAATTTCTATTTTATTAAAACTTACACAATAATTTTAAAATTTTAATTAAATTAATAATAAAAATTAATAATTAATTTTTGTTTTATGTAGTAGAATATTAATTATTATATTTTATATTAAAAAATATATATAAAATTTCAAAAATAAGTTAAATCAGTTATCAAATTGTAAATCAATAAGATAATTGATTTGATGACCAATTTAATTTCTAATGTGCGACAATGTCACGGAACCAAGCATAAATTTGAATCCCCCTAGAGTTTCTCCTCCTTACAACTGGGAGCATAAAATGGAAATCATCAACTGTAATAATACCATTTCATGTTGAATTTGCAAAGAAAATACAAAGAAAAACTGGAAGAAAAAGTACAAGAAATCCAAATTCAAGAGAATAAGCACGCACACAAACACATACAGGCATATATTATCAACAACTCATGCTCGAAGGATCAGCGGTTTTCACTGGGGGTGGAGGAGGTGTTGATTTGTTGGAAACCCGACTGCCAAAAAGGAAGAACCCCAAGGCATGTCCAGCCACAGCAGCCAAGAACACGCCGCCATTGAAGGACATGACAGCCAGCATCACCAAGTAAGCGAGACCAACCCTTATAGCATGCAAGAAAGTCCGAATCAATACGGCGACTGCATGGTTGGATTCAGATCTGATCGATTTGGAATGAGAGAACAACTCAACGAGGAAGGCCAGAACAAAAACAAAGATCAAGGCTAAAGCATACATCCCTGAGCTCGTTCCGGGCCAACCCGAGAAGAGAATCTCGGAATTTTTGCCCCAAAAGAAGGTCATGTGCATCATAACGCTTTGGCCTGGTGGCTTGCCATGTTGATGATCAAACATACCATCCATACCATCCATGATTGGCTAGCTCTCTGGTAGCTGCAGCTGGAAATATGTTGGGTGGTGTTGGATTGTTGCGTTTATGTCTTATTTAATTTGAGAGACTGATCGTATTGTACTATACAAAACCCTTGACTTCCTTTTGGAAAATTAGTACACACACAGTTACAATCGCTACAAATCCAAGAGTCACCACGAAATTTCCCCGGGGTAGGTTATAAAGTAATGTCCACTCGTTCTGGTCTTAATTAGGGACAAAAAAACATAGGAGGCATAACCGTGTCTTTTGAATATTCAATGTACAACATTATTATCATTTAGGAGTAACAGCCACCTCATTTGAATATTCAATGTATAAAATTACCATCATTCACAATGAATATATTTATTGTGATTTGGATTGTGGAAAGAGATATCCCTATCGAATGCAAATTCAATGAACATAGATCAGGATTCTGCACGTATCACTTGTTACTAGGGATGTGCAAAGTCTTGTTTAGGAAAATTTAAAAAGTAAAAAACGATTGAACAAAATCGCAAAGGCCAAAGGGATGTTTAGGAAAATTTAAAAAGTAAAAAAACGATTGTCGGCAGCCGCTCCCTCTGGCAGTCTCTCTCTCTATTTGATTTAGACGTCCGATCGATATTAAATGAGGTTTGAAAGACGAAGGCTAAGAGCTTTGTCTTCTCCGACGAAGCTCTTCATACTAAGTCTCATTGGACACCAATCAGATGTCTAAATGGATGGAGAGAGACCGTCAAAAGGAGAGAAAACTTTGGGAGGGAAAGCCCATCTACAATGACGTCGGAGATCTAGAAACGAAACCCTATAGAGAAACTGTCTTTTTTTAAAACTTCGATTGAAGAAAAACTTTTAGTTTTTAAAGTTTAGGGGAGAAAAATGAGATTATATTTTAGTTTGTTTTTAATATTATTGATAAAATAACAATTTTACTCTTACTACCGTTAATTTTAATCAATAATGAGTAGATATTTAAGATTTTTAAAGTTAAAATAAAAAAACTTGGAAAAATAGCATACTTTGGAGGGGGAAGAAGTCCCTTGGCCGATCTCAAACTAAAAAAATATTATTTGATTCGATTTGATTTATAATTTAAGCCTATCAAATATAGTATTATAATCAATAAATATCGTGTTTTGAATCATTTTTTTGCCATTTCATTCTTTTGTATTACTATAAAATTTCTTAATTTTTATTTAATTTTCGTGTCAATGCTAATGTTAAGGTCAACGCACTATGAATTATGAATATGTATTGTTGTTTACATAATTAAATGTATTATTATTTGTGAATAAGTAAAACGAACCTTCATGTATTCAATTTTAATTTATATGTTAAGAAATATATATTTTTTGGCTTTGTGCATAGCTTAACGGAAAATATATCGGTGAAGATATGAATATTTTTTGGATTTATATATGAAGGTATTTCAGTCATTTCAGATAAATGAAACATTTTACTTTAGTACAAGAAAATGGACAATTTCACTTAAATCCTTGATGTTTAGGGTAATTAATTTGATATCTCTTTATAAAATTTGTAATGATAAAATTATCTTTGTATTATATTATTAAAATTAATTTTATTTATATTATTTATAATTTTTTACTCTCCCTATTAATTGATTAATATGAATTATTTCATGCTATTCATATAATTTTATAAAAAAGGATTTTTGATAGGTTACATCAAATTACAAGAAACATAAAATTGTAAGTTTTTAATTATTTTATAAATAAATTTATTAATTATTATCTTTTTCTTTTAAATATTGGTTGCTATTTTAATCTATATACTTTTATATGTTGTTCAGCAGTATTACATTCTTATGATTATTTTTAAGGACTTGTTTAGATCTAGTTCATTTTTTTAAATTTTAATTTAATTATCTAAAATTTTATTTTTCATTTTTCTTGTTTTATTTTAAATATTTAAAAATTGAAGAAAATAAAAACTGGGAAAATCTAAAACTTTATTTTTTTAATAAAATTCAATATCCTTTATTTTATTAAACTTTTCTCCATTATATTTTATTATGTAATTTCATTTTGAAAAAAAAAAACTAATGTAAAGTAATAATTTTTTTTATATAAATTTATTAAAATTGATGTATTCACTATTATCTCAAACTAAGGATGGGTATTAACTGAACTCAGTTTGAACACTCTTTTGTTTGAGTTTGACTTAAATAAAAAAATAGTTTATTTTAAGTTTGTTGAACCAAATTAAAAGGTGGCTCAATTTTGGCTCAAATGAAAATAATTTGACTGAAATTTATGATTTGAATCTATAATTCGGATTTATAGCTCAAATTCATAACTTAAATTTATAATTTATTGACAAAACGATATTATTTTGTATAATAATAGACAAAATAATGTTATTTTAATAATTGTTTATTATTACTCTAATCAAGTTATGAGCCAAATGTGAATAAAATTGAATCATCTACCCAAATCGCAAACCATACTGGGTTGAAGTCTTTTTAACTTGGATGCGGTTTGGTCTTAAATATAAGTTGAAATTTGAATTAAATGAATTTGAGTTAAATTGAAAAAATTCAAGCCAGCTCGAGTCCAGCCCTATCTGAAGCTACTGGGCCGCTAATGCAAAAGTAGCTTTGTTGGCTAACACACGAAGATTGTTAATGGCCAAACATCAGACAGAAGCAACTAGGGTTAAATTTTTTTACCTGGTGTAGAACATAAAGAACAAATAGAATAGAGGTAAAACTTGCAGGAATTATTCATATCTATTCATATCTTTGTTCCGAGAGATGGACATCGCGATCCTTAACAAGTGGCAGTTGAGCTTTATAGCTGTACAAATACACGGCCCAACTACTAAAGCCATTTCAACTAAACACAGACCCACCAACTATCTAAATTTAGCACTTTTATGTTCCCTTAGACCACCATCTTCTCTATTTATAACCCGGCTGGAAGCTCCGTTTTTGTTTAATATTCAAGCCACTCTATCACGAGTCCTTCTCTTTCGTGGGGTGTGTCAGTGTGCGTGGATATTATGAATCTTGTCTAACCAGCAACATTCATCATATCAAATCATCAAACCCACCACCTGACCTCTGTTTAACACAGCTCTGAGCCATTTATTATGGCTACTCACCTGGGAAACGTGGATCACTCGCTGCCATTTTATCAGTTTCACCACTGTGATGATACTTCACTCTCACTCTCTGCCTCACCAAACAACATACCCATCACTACAACCACTAGTTGGTCTTCCTTCGCTTCATCTGAGTCTGTTTTAAGTTCGCCAGTTGCGTCAGAAGTGGGTTCGACGGAGACAGAAAGCCACCCGGACGACGATTTCATGGCCGAGTTGACTCGTCAAATGACTCACTTCATGTTTCAGGATGATGATAAACTGGAAAAGGTAGTTAATTTATCGATCAAGTTATTTCTATTCTTGTGTTATTATCTAATTTACAGCAATAATTTGTGGTTTGCTGCAATTTCAGTCTTGGCTCTCGGATTGCTCGCCGCAATCAACGCATTGGTCATCATTAGGCATGGACCACGAGAGGCAAATAGATCCATCTCGAGAACCGGCACCCCCAGGTCCAGGACCAATCGGGATAGAGGAGTTTGAGAAGATGAAAATGAATTGTGGAGTCCCCTTAACCATGAGCATGAGGAACGATGAGTTTCACTCTAAACAAGCTCTTATAGATGAGCAAATACGAGCTATTCAAGTAAAGCATGGACTCAGTTTCTAGTCTAAATTAGGTTGTTTATCTTCCTTTTCTGCTTATATAATTATTTTCTTTCTTTCTTTAGTTCTTCAAGCTCAGACAAGAGCAGCTTATGAAGCAACTTGAGTACCAAAAACAGCTTAAGGCTTGCCAAAACAAAGCGAGAGCTTATAGTGGATATAACAATATTGGACAAAGGACTGTTCGCCCTCCGACTTCACCTTCTGTTAGCCCATGGTCTAACATGCAACAGAGCAACCAACAACCCAGTTCGGGTATGAGAGCGGTGTTCCTCGGTGAGCCGGGTTCAAAATCTGGGTCGGGTGGGACTGGTGTCTTTTTGCCAAAAGGAATCGGCAACCCATCCGAATCACGGAAGAAGCCAGGTAATATACTTGTCATAAATAAATATTGATTTTGGATTAATTAAGCTTTTTGGTTTCCATGGCTATCAGAGTAGTTAATGTTAAGTGGACTATCAGTTATTGTAAAGGTCGATTACGTTTGGATTTTCCATTAACTGGTTGTGACTTTCTCGAGTTGTGGGTTTAGATTTTTTTATGGTGTTGGATTCTTTTTCATTTTTTCATATTCTTTCTTGATGGGTAGTGGCCAAGATGAGAAATTGTGATGATATGATAAGGATGCAATGGAATCTTCCCATTGTGGTCTGCTAGAATTGCTTTCGGCTAGAAGATTAAGCCAATTACAATTTCATTGGGCAGCAAATTCTCAAGTTGACAGATTCTACTTCTAATTAATCCTTCACGATTGGGGATTTGTTTTCAAGGCATAGCATGACCCAACATTTATTGTTTTTAATGTATGATTGTTTCATTTACAGGTTGTTCTACAGTTCTTATACCAGCAAGAGTGGTACAGGCTCTAAAACAGCATTTTGACAAAGTGGGTGTCCCAAATGCATCAAGATTCAACATATGGTCCCCGCCAGCCATGAATCATCAAGATATGGGTCTACCTCCAGAACGCACTTGTCGACAGCCCAGCCAGCAAGAGGTGTTCGAGTTCAAGACGGGTTTGAAGGAAAAATAGACATTGGCCTAATATAGGGAATCTGGTACAGGAGACTAGGACAAATAAAGATGAAGGGAATATTTTTCTTTCTTTTTTTGTTTTTGGAGGAAGGCCAAAATTAGTTTGAAAATAAGAATAAAGGTTTCTGAACCGAAAGAGATGGAAACGGGCTTTGCTCCTTGTTCTGGCTTATGTAGCTCAATAAATTTTTGCAGTTGTCAGCAATGCAAACGTAATTGATTTCATTAACGTTAACACTTTTTAACCAGAATGCTAAAACATTTTTTTTAAACTAGAAATTTTTGAGAAAAAACCTTTGAACCCCTGGTTAAAAAAAATTAGTGGGGTATAAAAATTTTTAGAGAAAATATTTGAATTTGAGTTTTTGTAATATTTGTAAAATCTTGATTTATTTGAAAACGTGATCGTGGGATAGAGATCCTATTACGCTAACAAAATCGTGACCCGAATCAGCATACTCCAACATTGAAGCAACAATCAAAGAAACTACTAATTATAATCGGTTCCATTAAAATTTTCATTTTGATGACATAATTTAACAAAAATGTGGTAATCAGTTTCATTAAAATTTTCAATTTGATGACATAATTTAATAAAAATGTGGAGTGACGCTACAGTCAATGGAGGACTAGAAAAGGATCATCGCATCCGACAAGGACTGGTTGTAATATTGTAAGTCGATGTTGGGGTCGTCGACTAGTTTGAAATCAAGCTGGAGACCTTGGGATTTTCTGGAGGCAGAGAAGAGGGAATGGGAGGATTTGATGGCGAAGTCATTGAGCAAAACGAGAACGCGTCGATACGTTAGGTTTTTGAGGGAGAAACTGAAGGAGATAAATGAAAGCAATGTCGTCTGTATAGTCAAGCAAAGTAAGAGTTTCACCATTTTTGTTCTCCTTCTTCTTCGATGATGTGTTAGGGTTTAGAAAGGGACTTGATTTGCTTAACCAGTTCATTGGGTACTAGTTAAAGGAGCAATGGTAGTGGTAAATAGGGATGGATCAAGTCAAGCGGTCCCTGGTGGGTAATCTCTTCGAGATGAAGATGGAGAAGATGAAGGGGTAGACTCTAGTGTACCACGACAAATCTTACTTTGGTCAATGTTAGCTGGTGGTAAGGAAGAAGAAGGAACAAAGTAAAGAAGAAATAAGAGGAATTTTTTTTTTTGAACTTTAGGTAATTAAAATGACTATTATTTTGTTTACTGTTAATTTTATATTAATCATGTTAAATTTTAGATGAAAAAAATATGATCTATCCATTGATGAAAATGTAACCTGAGATGGGAAAATGTTAATCACTCATTGTCTCTTCTTACATAATTGCAATTTTTGTTTATATTCCTACTCTTGGATAGAACAAACCGTTTGCTAGGATTTTAAGTATAAGATATAGAATTTGAATCTCATACTAAAAAATATAAACTTCTAATGTTTGGTTATATATTTTTAAACTCTTTAATTTTAATGATTATTTTTTAAGGTATGATTTTTCTAAGTTTCATATCATAATATATAAACAGAATAATATTGAAACATACAAAATGCTGATACAAAATGCATATATTTTTCTATATGAACGTACATCTTTGGCCTGCATTTAAGATCCCACATAGATTGTCTATGCTTTTTCTTGGGCAAAAGACTTGTTTCCATCAAATGTATAGTGAAATTTTCCCCCCACCTAAGTTTCAAATTTCGTCGGTGAATTTCCAACCAACAATAGTTGATTTCTTTACCTTCTAACGACATATCTTTCTTTAACACTTTTTCTCTGATTGACAACGTTTGAATTCGATGGAATTCAGAAAAAAATTCATATAAAAAGTCAAAAAATTTTGTCTAGACAACAATGTCAGTCTAAACCAGGAGTTGTCCTCCTCTCGAGTAGAACGACTCCTTGTCTGGACTGTCTTTGTCATCTAACAAAATTGACTTCATTTAGACAATAAAGATTCAGATAAAAAGTTTTGACTCTTTATCTAAATTTTATTGAATTTAGACGTCATTAATCAAAGAAAAAGTGTCAGAGAAAGGGAAGTCACTAAGAGAAAGAGAGATTGGTTGTCGTAAATATTTTTTTAAATATTATTATTAAATAATAATTTTATCTTTAATTATAATTAAAAATTTTAACTTATAAATAAGTATTTGAATTTTTAAAAGTTAGTGGGTGAAGTTTCACTACACTTAAATGGAAATAAGCCTTTTGAACTTTTTTTTTTTTTTTTTTTTACTTGATTCTTCCAAGATTTTAACTTAATTTATTATGATTAAAATTACAAGAAAATTCTTGTGCAGATGCATGTACTCCAGCTAAGTATCCAAGTTGTTCTACCAAGGCTGCTTGACAGTTGACTTTTGTGCAGTGGGGAGTTAGGTTGAGAATTTAGTCTACGCATTTGTACTGTTGTTATCTCATTAATTCCTCTCCCTCGTGCATGCTGATGCTGTCCTGTCTTTCGAATGTCTTGGACGTAGTACTAGATGCTGATATTTGCAGTGTCCTCTGCATATAAGATTGCCAGTTCAGATTCCTTCTATTCAAAGATCTGACGAGACGCGGTCAAACTTTCAGTCTTACTTCTCTGCGGCATTGGAATCACAAACGACACTCATCTTCCCACTGATCATACAGCTGGATTCCACATTAATTTTCTTCATCATTTCTGCTTGGATCATTAAGTTAGGCCAGGTACAGAATCTGCCATTTGTCTTGTTCGTTCATCATTCTGACTTTCCTTCTTTTCCATCTGAATTGAGGCGCACGACTGGGACAACCGGGGCTTAAATAAGTGACGTTGTTCCCCAGACGGATGAAGTGCCGTGATTTGCAACATAACATCAACAGTGAGAAATGATTTACCCTGCATGCGTTTTCAAGTAGCTGTAGATGCACTAACGTAGAGGAATATCCCTTGCTACCCAACACATACGAGTCTTCCATGCATGAATTATTTAGTTAGTATAGTTGTGAATTATTTATATTAATTTTGCATTTTAAATATATTATTTTAAAATTTTAAACTTAAAATATATTAAATATATATTTTATATTTTTTTGTTAAGCACATATTTTTATGTTTTTCGTTTTTATAAAATTTTTAAAATACAAAAATATTTTTTATATTTTTAATTAATTATTATAATATCATAATTATATAAAATAAAAAACTAATTTTTTATTATCTAAATGTCTAACCTCTTTTGATAATTTTTTATGATAACTGAATCTTTATTACATATTATGTTATATTATGTTTAATAGTCAATTTTATATTTTACATTTGAATAGTTAACCAAAAACTCGACGAAAAATATTAAAATTATTATTATTATTATTGTATTTTTAGAAACTTATTATTGATAATATATTATATTAAACATATATATATATATTTCGTATCTTTTTCATATCTGAATTTTATAACCATTTTTTTATAAACTTATTTTTTACTATTTATCATATTATATTTGCATAATTTTTGTATCTTTTTTTTTTTCTGATTTGTATTTACTAACTTAGGTTAATTAATACACAGCACATGAAATGTTGGGTTGATGATGATGTTGCTTGCTTTAAAGACGCCGTAAAACATGGCGGATTTGTGGGCACTTTTTGCTTCGATAGCTACAGATCAACCACAAGGGACCACCGCAGAAACCCAGCTGGAAGCTAATTGAGATAAAGAGGAAGAATCTTATATGAGTGTGTTACATGAATTGAGTTGGTCTCGAGGACTTGGCACCATGTGCAAATGAGCCAGCAAACTGGCCCGGCTGGGAATCCAGGTCAACTGCTACTTGAAGTTTGCTCCCCCATGAACGTTTGCTAATATGGATCTCTCAAGGTCCAGTTGATAGGAACAAGTCAATAGAGTCTTTCAATGATGATTAGATGATCTAAATTTGGAAAATGCAGTGGCCACTATTTCCAAAGGTTTAAAACGGATCAATATCATCGGACGTCATAAAAATATGTTACTTTGAGATTTAAGATTTGGATAACGCATCAGGATTTAACAAAATTGATCGAATATTAAAATTTTAAAAAATATTTAAACTTTTTCTATATTTATGAAATGTTGATTTTTCAAATATTTGAAAACTTAAATTATATAGTGCAAGTTATAGATTCAATATGATTGAAAGAGTAATTTTGAATCTTAATTGTGAAAATTTCTAATATATTCATGTCCCTAACTTAACGTTATAACGAGTCTATTCTTATATAATACTCCCTTATATCTTTATGAGACTAAAATAAATGAAAAATTTTATAATTTATGAAATTCTCTAACTTATAATGAGATGTATGAGTCGTCTTATCATTAAAAATTGTATAAAGCAATTGCATTTTATCCCTCGTCAATTTTACCTTATGGTGTATCATAAAAATAATATTAAATTTAGTTTATCATCATTTTGAGTCTCAAAATTAGACATCAAATTAGGTAAGTGATGGTCAATTACTTATAAAATTCAAATAATTTAATTAAAATGAAATCAACCATTAGAATGCTAAATAGATTGGCCAATACAAGACCTTAGTATAAAGAAATTAGTTGTCCATCAAGCTCTACATCGAATCCATCACAAACATAAGAAATAAAGAAAACTAAGGACAAAAAGAAGTAAAGACAGCCTTCCCAAATCAGCCCAAGAGGCCAAGACACAACGCTACAACATTCTGCTTATTTATAATCAAGATAATAGTCCGATCGTAGGCAGATAACATAATGTGGGTGTCAATTGAATTGATAAAACGCATTCTCTAGTCGAGCCATGTTTGTTTGTTGGTTTGAGTCATGGGTCGTCGATTCTGCCGATGGGTTGCTTCTCGAGAAGACGTTATTAGGGTAGGGAACTACCCTCCAACATATAGTATTCCTTTCAACTTCAACACAAGTTCAACTCTGCGGCTAGAAGGACTTGAACAAGTGCCATACAGCTTCACTTCTTCTGTCATTTTGAGCCCTCAAATTTTTAGGAAAGAGATGCAGAAGTAATGTTCTGTTACTCGTATGCAATGAATTTGGTTCCTTGTTATACCGTTTTGTTACCTAAGTTTCTTTATAACCAATTTATTCATTGAATGTTGTAGGAAATTTAAAGGATTAGCCTTCTTTCTGACAGGACCAAGAATAATTAGAATTAATGTTGACAAACCAAAACTTTATTCATGTAAATAAGATTATACATACAATCTCATCTTGTCCAGAAATACAAAATGGGCAACACATAACCATAAAACACTGCAAGTACTGGCTATAAACTTATAATGGCAGCATGAGTCTCTTCACTCGGAAGTAGATTTGAGTTTGGCGGCTTCAATGCGGGCTTTAACATAAGCAATGTGTTTGTCTCTAGGAGGAAGGCATTGCTTGACAACATCAATGGCTTTGAGCTTCTCAATCTATTAGAATAGGACTGGAAACTTCTCTTCACTCACTATTTTTACTCCAAGAAATTCTTGGGTCACGCGGAACCAAACTGCTATAATGGCTGCCACAATGTCCAAATATCCAATATTTTCACTTCCAAAGAAATCCTTCTCATTGAGTTCACCCTCCAGGATTTTCATCAGCTGAAATATTTCTACCCCCACTTTCTCTTTCTCCTCTTCAGAATTAGTAGCCTTCATTGCCAAAGGCAAGATCTGCGTATACAACAATTCAACATATATGAAACATTGAAATCAACTTTTTATTCAAACAATTTTGTATTTCTATGACTCACCTTTTCTTCAATGAACTTAGCCCAGAAGCGAGCCATGGCTCTTTGATAAGGATCTTGAGGCAAAATGGGGTTGTTCTTCCATGTCTCATCGATGTACTCAATAATGACTAGTGACTCAACGATGGGTTTTCCATTGTGAACAAGCACAGGGACTTTCTGATGAATTGGGTTGCATTTTATAAGATCAGGACTCTTGTTGTGCAGGTCTTCTTCAATGTACTCATACGGAATGCCTTTCAGCTTCAATGCGAGTTCAACGCTGCGGCTGAAAGGGCTTACCCATGTGCCGTACAGCTTCACTTCTTCCGCCATTGCAAAACTATAAAGTCTACAACTTCGTGGTTTATGAGATTTGCCCGTAATGATTTTGTGTTGCTTTGTTATGCAATGAACAGGGGACGTCCCTTTATATATAGGTTTTCATTTACAAAGTTGATTGAAAAACAAGCCAACTCTTTCTTAATTGACGAACTTGATGCCGCCAATAAATAATAATAATAAATAACAAAAGTAACTTTGAAAATCAATGACGTCATCAATCACGCCATACCAAACATGAAAGCAATCTCTTTCATTTCTCATACTTCCTCTTTCTAGGCCATTGACTTTTGATAAGATGACTTCATATAAATTAAAATTCACTAAGCCAGCAAAAAGTCGTTGTAGTATAGTGGTAAGTATACCTGCCTGTCACGCAGGTGACCCGGGTTCGATCCCCGGCAACGGCGATTTCTCTCTGTTTTGAAAGCCCTTTGATTCGACTTCATTTTCTGAATTCTCTCTTTTAGCCTTTGATTTTCCATTTTTCTCTTCAAGGCCCTAATGATTTTTACATTTTTAACGCCCTTTTACTTTCCATTTCTCTCCTGCAATCCGCTTATGAACTTTTTAAATTTTAATTTAAGACATTATATTCCCAGTCTTCCCATTGCTTGCCATTTCTCTTCAAACCCCTAATTTTTTTTTTTTGTATTGTAAGCCCTCATATTTTCAAGTCTTCACTCAAGCCCTCACGTTTTCTATTGGAATGAAATTATATGTTAAAACATATTTTAAGGATATTAATTAAAACCGATATCAAATTTTTCACCTAAACAATTTTATGGTAACTTTTCTGGTTTTGCTTTTCTAAACAAATTAAATATGATTTACCAATCTTACTCCTTTTGTTATAAAATTTATATCTTTTCTTTTCTAAGCAAATGCGAAAAGACAACAAATCAAAAACTCACAACTGACATCTTCATTTTGACAGTTCAAATGTCCGACAAATACACTATCCTTAGAAAATGGACTCTAAATAGGTTTTATGGTTTTTTGACCTTTTTAATGATCAGTCAAAATTAGTTTATTTAATTTTTGTCGTTAGTTTTATAATCCTCTATTTGATATGATATTATTGCGGTCGATAGTACTGTTTTGAATTACGACTAGATGAAAATGGGGTCAGATGTTACCTAATTATGTTGTTGTTGATGAAGAAGAAAGTCGCGCGCAAGATGCAAAATTATCAAAAACACAAACGCAAATGTGTGCGAAAAATAAAAGATTTATTTTCAGCAAAGTCCATTAAATTGTTTTATTGTTGAATAATTGCAAAATAAAATTGTAGATTTTGTTGGATTTTGTACGTTTCCACAAACACAAAAATTAGGGTTGAATTTGAATCGAACCAAACTCAAGCTCGATTTGGTTTACTTATAGCTGAGCTTGAGCTCATGAAAGCCAAACTTAAACTCAGTTTGAATTCGATTCGACTCGTTTTTTGTTATTAAAATGACATCGTTTTAATATATATTAGTTAAAACAATGTCGTTTTGTATCAAAATTTTTAATTGAAAAATTTAGCGAGTCAATTGAGCTTGCATAGGGGTGACTTGTTTCGGGCTCGTTCAAGTCAAACTCAAGTTTAAGTTCAAATCGATTCAGTTTGAATCCAACCCTAATGAAAATATACAAAAATAAAAGATTTTGTTGTATTAAATGAAATTGGACTTATTTTAATTAATACCCATTTATTTTATGAGTAAATTACAAACCACATAAACACAAATTAAATATAATTTATCAATTTTGAAACAAACAATTACATTGTCATGCAAACCGTACAAACTCAAAACCTTAAACTCCAACACATTCGCAAGCGCATTTCAATTTTCAGGAAATTGTGTTTTTGCCTTTTTTTTTCGATCTAGATATTAAAACTTATTTTACTTTAATAAACACAATAAATATTGACTATCTATAAATAATATAATTATTGATAACTACCAACAAACAAAACATAAACATCAACTTTTTCCAACAGTTAACATTCAAAGCTTTAACTTTTATAAGTTTTGAATGAAAGTTACGAAATTTACTTATTTGAAATGTAATGATATTGTACGAGAAAGAAAACTACTGAAGTGTTTTATCACTGAATGTGCCACCAAACGAGAATGGTGAAAAAAAAGTATTTTAAAAAAAAAAAGAGTATTATTAAAATAAATTATGAGTTTTCTTAAAAAAATAAATACCACAAAAGTTGGCCTAAAAATATTTAAACCAAAAAATATTTACCTATTTTAATTAATATCCCCATATTTGACTATTTTATTTATAATAACTGTCATTGAAGGTGGCATAGAGTTAGGCCGAATTGTGTTGGGCCAATTCAATGTGGTATGTCAAGTCCATGTGTCAAATTAGGTCAAAATTCATTACTTGACGGGTCTTCATGTCAAATTGATTAGAAATACGACGTAGAGCCTCTAAGATCATGCCCTTATAGGCTCTTAGCAGACTTATGGTCAACTAGATTATAATTCTTCAATATTTTTAATTTTAATTTATATTTAGGCCAAAAGACTTTTCCCCCGGAGGTATGTTGTTTTTTTAAGTTTTTATCTTTTTAATTTTGAAAATCTCAAATACTTACCTATGATTGATTGAAATTAATAGTTTTAAGAGTAAAATCGTTATTTTATCTATAATATTAAAAATATAATATAATATAATCTACTTTTCCTCTCCTAAATTTTAAAAACTAAAAATTTCCCCCAATTTCAAGTTTTAAAAAATGACAGTTTCTTTTTAGGGTTTAGTTTCTAGATCTCCGACATCATTGTCGATAGTTTCTCCCTCCCAAAACTTTCTTTTCTTTTGGCAGTCTCTCTCCACTCAGTTGAACGTCCGATTGATGTTTAACGAAGCTTCGAAGACGAAGATCTTGTTTTTGTTTGGGAAGACGAAGAACTTTGTCTTTTTGACGAAGCTTTTCACCTCCCACTAGTGAAGAGAGACCGTCGAAGGAAGAGAAAGCTTTGAAAATGAGAGGTTGTCAGTAATGGCACCGGAGATCTGGAAACTAAACCTTAGGGGAGAACTATTATTTTTTAAAACTTAAGTTAGAGAGAAACTTTTAGTTTTTAAAGTTTATGGGGAGAAAAAAAGATAAAATTTTAAGGGATTAGAGTTCCGTTAATTTTAATTGTTCATGAATGGGTAAATAAAATTTTTAAAGTTAAAAGATGAGAACTTGATATTAGAGGATATTTTGGGTGGAAAATAGTATTTTGGCCTTATATTTAATTGATTTTTTTATTATTTATAAATTTTTAATATATTTAGCAGGTTATTTTAAGTCAACCCATGAAACTTATTCCATGGTCCATGAGCATAGTGAGCCTAGTATAACTTGCCTTTTTCCGTATCAAACCAATATGAATTATATTAAGTTGCATTGAGTTGAGGCTAGATTGCATCAAACGGAATTGGGCTAACCTATTTCTTTTGATGGATCTAACCTATTTGATAATATATAATTGAATGATATGAATTATTTATCGTATCCATTAATAAAAAATGTATGTACATTACTCTTCACCGGTTCGCTTTTAGAAATTACTCTGACGTCTAACCCTCACGTTTCCCACTCTGCTACTTCCTTGCCTCCAAAGACAAGTTATGTCTCATCCCACACACAACAACTACACTAAATCTATAAACACTTAAACGCGACGCCTTCAACATCAACAACTGAAATACCAACACCAAATTTCTTCCTCACCTTCAATCTTTCCCATCAGAAATGTGCAACTTAACACCATACAGAAAGCCAACCACCACCACCATTCACGTTATGGCACTGGACGGCATCATTCACGTTAACTCCTTGTTCACTTTGGGACTCTTCCTCGGTCTGTCCTTGTATCCTGATCCCTCCACCACTCTTGTCTCTGTTTCATGCTCTCCACCACCCGCCGTCTTCGAGAATTTAGTTGCATTCCACGTCTACTCCTTCAGTTCTTTTCTCTTCTCAAGTCTTATAGCCTCTGCTTTAAAACAAGCTATCAAGTTTACCAACGGTGGTGCAGAAAGGGACTTACTTGGTATTGGTTTGACAATGGCTGAAGTCAACTTAATGTTGTTGAGGATCGGGATTCTTCTTTCGGGTGTTGGTTCGGTTTCTGGGTGTGGGTGCTTGACGATGGCTTTGGTGAATTTGGTTCAGGTTAAGTTGGGGGTCTTGGATTGCAAGAGTTTTCATACTTTGGCTGCTATATGTCCTCTTGTGACTTTGGTCCCTGTGGCACTTGTTATTTATGTGTGTTTAGTGTTTTATGCTTTTGTTCGCTAAAGATGAATAAATAATGAACTCTGCTTTTGTCATGCAATTGATTTGTTAATTGATAATGAACTGTGGGGATTGGTTTCATCACTTCACTTTGTTTCTGTTTTTTATATTACCATGATTTAGAGAGTTAGGTTTTTCACTGACCTGAAATTTTGTTTAATGCAATATAAATAATGAAGGTACAGAAATCAAAGCAAGCAGTGTTTAATTTAATCCCTAGTCAACTGATGTTGTTGCTGCTTATGCAAGCTTCGCCATTCTTCATGAGCAGCTTGCCAATAATTGCTCTTATGTTAGGATCTGGTTTGACTTGAATGGTGGAAATCCATGTGCAGCTTCCTTCACTTCAAAGTCAAAGCCACAAATTAAGATTCCATATGCTTCTTTTTAGATCGTAGAGTTCATCAAGGAGAAAAAGGGTTGAGGAGAGTTTTGATTTGATGTCATTTTTTTGCACTTCCATGGCAAAGGATCAGGTTTCTGTCTTCAGTCTTCGTTTTTTATGCTGCATCATTTTTGTTCTATCTGCATTTTCATTCATCTCTTACCTCTATTGGTGTCATTGCTCTGGTCCATGCTATAGCCAAGGACAAATTAAAGCCTTTAAGCAAAATGAAACCATTAATTTACTTCTTTTCTCCTCTGCTTGGAACCATCTTTCTTTTCCCCCAAAGCCATCAAAAAAGCTTCTTAAAATTGCACTTTTTGTTAAGAAATGGCCACATAGATCTCAAGCTGGTGGGCTTGAAAGGCATGCCTTGACTCTCCATCTTGCCCTTGCCAAAAGAGGCCATGAACTCCATATTTTTACCGCTTCTTGTTTTAACTGCTCTTTCCCCACATACCCTATAACAAATCTCTACTTTCACCTCTCTAAACCGACTGCTGCTGGTTATCTTGATCAAGCATCAATTTGGAAGCAATTTCAGATGCAGAACACAACAGTGAAACCCTTTGATGTGGTCCACACTGAAAGCGTTGGACTTATGTATACTCGAGCTCGAAATCTAACTAATCTAGTTGTTAGCTGGCATGGAATTGCATATGAAACAGTTCATTCTGACATCATTCAAGAACTTTTGCGTAATCCTGAAGAGCCACGGGCATATGCTTTAACTGAAAGAGTTGATAAAGTTGTTGAAGAAGTTAAGTTCTTCCCAAGCTATGCTTATCATGTTGCTACTAGTGATCATTGTGGAGATGTCTTGAAAAGGATATATATGATCCCAGAAGAGCGAGTTCATGTCATTCTCAATGGGGTGGATGAAGAGGTTTTCAAACCAGATGCTGCCATGGGGAAGGATTTTAAGCTGAAATTCGGTGTTCCTGAAAATAGACCATTGGTTTTGGGAATGGCAGGGAGGTTGGTGAAGGATAAAGGACACCCCTTAATGTTTGAAGCCCTGAAGCAAATTCTCATGGAAAATGATAATTTTCGTAAAAGCATTGTTATTCTTGTTGCTGGAGATGGTCCTTGGGGTGCTAGATACAGAGATCTTGGGACAAACATAATAGTTTTGGGGCCATTAGAGCAAGCTCAGTTGGCAAGGTTCTATAATGCAATCGATATTTTTGTGAATCCAACTCTCAGAGCTCAAGGATTGGATCATACATTATTGGAAGTGATGCTCTGTGGAAAGCCTGTAATGGTTACAAGGCTTGCCAGCATTGTGGGGTCTGTAATTGCTGGCACAGATGTGGGTTATACATTCTCACCAAATGTGGATGCTTTAAAGAAGTCTCTCTATAGGGTCTGGGGCGATGGCAGAGAAGTTTTGAAGGAAAAAGGTTTTGTTGCAAGGGAGAGAGGATTGCAATTGTTCACTGCCACCAAAATGGCTGCTGCTTATGAGAGGCTATTCCTTTGCATATCAAATGATGAGAGCAAAGGTGAAAACAATTGTGATTACCAACCTCCATTCAATTAAAAAGGATTAACATGTAATATCCTTGTTTCGGAGAGGCATCTTGTAAATGTATGCTGCAATATTTTACAACCAATGGGAAACATAGAGGATCCTTGCATTTCTGAGATATTGCTTCAAGAATCTCAGTTATGGGAATTTGGCACTTTGTGCAGTATCAACACAAGATTAGATTGACAATTGACTTCAGAGCTCAAGAGAGAGTAACTGACGCGAGTTGCGAATGAAGAAGCCTACAATTGAGGTATTTATGCTTTGAAGATAGTGTTGAGACAATGGAACCTTGACCATTAGTTTACACAAAAGCATAGTTGATGCTTCTAGCATTAGAGGTAGTTTCTTTATACCCTCTGCTACTGCTGCTCAACTACTTTCCATTGCTTATTTATGGATCATTTTTTTTTTCTATTTTTGGCTCAAGGATATTGTAATAGTTATTATTCTGTTGAAACTTTAAAAGGCTTTAATGCAGCCAAAAAACAAACTAACAAGGATGGCACTGAATTACATAATAGACCTTCAAGCATCTACCATGACATTAATGAAGGGTTATCAGTTCTTCTATGCCCTTCCAGGCGCATTTGCCTTTTAGAGACATAGCCCAGTACAAAGTGGTAAAAAAATAAAAACTGGAGAAGCCATTACAAAAACTTAACATCTCTCTAAAACAGCTATTAATTATTTATATTGCATGTCTTGCTTGGTCATTACTCCACTAGACTTGAGGAATTGCTGCAAAAACGAATTCGGGTGCATTGGAAAGAAAGGTCCTAATAATAGAGTGAACCTGCAAAAAATGCATCTCAGGAAATTGTACAAGATAGCATATTCAACAACTATAAACATTTGAGTTATTACCTTGCCACCAATTTCCTCTAGAAGCCCCGTGTGAGTTGCCATTTGGATCATCTTCTTCCCCTCCTTTCTTATGCTGAATCATTTAAAAAGTTTGTAGTACTTAGCAGAATTATTATGATTCATTATATAATTGGGAACAGTATCCTATTACAAAAATTATTTGTACAAGTTATTAGGTGATGAATACTCACTGCAGGGTATGATCCAGCAGCATGACTGCTTGGCAAATTGGAGTAGTTGTCTTGTCCACCGTAATAAAGAGATGAACTTAGATGACATGGTTCTGGTATTCCTTCCTGCACAATACTACTTTTGTTTTTGTTGAGTATGTTACAGGTTGCACCCCCGGTACTTTGAGCTGTATTATTTAGAGAAAACATGGAGATTATTATACTTTTTATCTGATAATTAGAAGAAACTAGTTCAGCAGAAGATTATGCTTCTTTACAAATAACAAATCAGAAATGAGATTTATGGGAAAACATGTAGGTTTAGTGGAAAACAAGGCTGTTCACCAACCTGCAGTTCCTTTTTTGGTGCTAATCCAGTCTTTGTTCCCTTGGTGCTGTTTTTGCCAAGATCCCATAAGCTCAGAATTTGAGGCATTCCTCCCTACCACCTGGAAATTGGAAGGAATAGACAATTCAGCTTCACTTCATCAGTACTAATTTACTATTACTTTCCATTGAAGTAAATAACAGTTAGTTTAAAATGAACATAGTCCTTTTATCTATATAAAGAAACAAGTAGCAATATACCATAGACGGAGGTGACAGAATAGAAGCAAAAATCCCTGAGGAGGATGGTGGTGGTGACTCCTTGGTGCCAAAAAGATCAGCAGTGAAATAAGAAGAGGAACCCGCTTGCCTTTTACCCTCCATAAACAATAACTCAAATCTACCTCTATGAGTTACAATAGAGCTTCCAAGAAAGACCAAAGTTGAAAGAAATGGATGTATGAGTATGTATGATATGAGCAGAAAACTCTAAATTGCCATCAAATTTATACTGATACACAACTTAAAAGGCGGCACTAGCTTTGCCACTGCCGCCCATGTGCCATTATCATCATAATAATAATAAAAAAGGCTTCCTCTTTCTATACTTTCTAAAGGGTTTCTTTTTTAATTATCTGAAGACTTGAAGGAAACTTCATTGATGTTCCCTCTTATTCACATTCTGTACATTCTCTTCCCATATACGACTACCAGAATAATATCATCCTCAACTGAACATAACGGATAAGTGCCACGTGGGTCCACCTGTCAACCCACGTGGATCGTGTCATGTCGTGCCACGTGTCCAACAAATGGATAATCCCAACTTCTCTTTGTAATCTAGAGTCAAACAAATAAATAACCCTTCTCACTAAGAAGTTATATCTCCTTCTTTAGGCATCAGCCAATGACCCTTGACGGAGGGAATTGCGTGGATATGCATGATTTTGAAGACATGGAAAGTGAAAGTTGATGAAGATATATTAAATCATTAGATCCAACAAACAAGATAACAGATAAGATTGTTTTCATTTTTAAAAATTATAAGCAACTGGACTTGGATGATGTGCGGTGCTCAAATCAAAATGGTTGATTTGATTCCATGATATCTTCACTATTGATACTATCATTCATCCCACTTGCATCTCTTCCATGGAGAAGAAAAAGTCATAAACTCGTCACCATATCTCTGTTTTTCTGAGTTTTTTTAAAAATTGGATTTGCCCATATGAAACTTCATATTGGTAGGGCACCCTCTCCCTTTGAACTAAACAATAACATGGAAGAGCCCCTGTGAATTCTCGAATAAAGCTGAAAATTTTAGCTAAAGATAACATTGTCTTGATGAAATGACCCCAGATATCTTATCCATATATTCTTAGGATTCTAAAATAAGGAGAGATTCTTTAAGATAGTACTCAAAGTCCATTTTAGTAAAGAGCAAGTACAATTATTGCCATAAACAAAGGGTTTATCACAACTTGAAAGGTAGTCAATGGGCCATCCATCTCTCACTGTAAACCACTGCTTGCCGTTGACTTGGTTTTGTTGGTGAATTTGTCCTCTACTCATTTAGGAATTTTTTAACATTATCTGTTAATTTGATATGCAATTATGGAAAAATTTGGCTCCAAATAGAGCTCGTCATTTTTTAACACGACCCACTTATTACAATGTGTTCGAATCCACACAAAAATAATTCAAATTGATTTAAATTAATTCAAATGATTAAAAAAATATTATTATGGTAGAATTTATTAAAATTAAACTAAAAATAAAGATATTTTCTGATACATGAAGACTCTGTTTGTATTTATTAGATAGATAAACTTAAAATAATCTAATATTTATTAGATAAATAAACTTAAAATATAATGATCAAACTTATAACTATTATATCAGATAAATCAAAATTTTATAAATATGACAGAGACTTAAATATAATATATTAAGATTAAATATAATAAATCTTTACCTTGGGAACAAAAACTAAAAGAAAGGTTGGAAAACAAGTGTTTACAACAATTAAAATTCTTACATATTATATATAATTTTGTCTCTATATAATTATTATTTTTCTAATTATTCTTGAGTTTTATTTTAATTTTAATTTTATTTTTGATGATGGGAATGAAATTTAATTATAAGATTATCAATATGTTTATAAATGTTTTGACCATTTATAAACAAATCAATAGTTTATGTTTTGTTAATAATAGGTTAGCATAATTTTATGAAAGAAATTAAAACATTAAAATTAATTAAAAAAGTATAATCAATTTAGATTATGTCAGTTTAAATTAAATTATAATTAAGCATTTATTAATACGATTTTAATTTAAATTAAATTAAAATTGAATATTTTTTTAACTGAAAACTTAACTTGATAGGCCTGTGTATAGGACCAAATCAGCATCGTCCATATAAGGAGGGGCTTGTAGTTTTTTTGATAAAATCAAAGATAAATTAATAAGCACAATCCATTTAAAGAGAAAATGAAAAAAGTCTTAACCTCCCAAGCGTGAGCGGCAGGATTCGAACCTACGCGGGCAGAGCCCACATGATTTCTAGTCATGCCCGATAACCACTGAGGCACGCCCACTTGATGAAAGCAGGGGTACATTAATATACAAATAAATATCGAATGAAATGTTCACTATCTATGCTACTCTGATTCTTAGGGTTGCTACCAATGGAGTAAATGGCCCGACTTCCTAACAAACAAGATTCACGACTTCTGCCGTGGGGATCTAGAAAAAAGTTAAAATGGAGAACTCCATAGATGACACAAATAAAATTTAGTCCCATTTATCCAACATGAAAATGAAACCAAACCAAATGAATTTGCACCTTCATGTCTTCTCATCCCAGTTAAAAAACAGCCTAAAATACGGTACATTTTATCAATAAAAAATGAAATCCCCTACTCAAACTTAATTTCAGCTAGGCAAAATAGATCTAAAGCTCATAATTTGCCAAAAATCTCTTCTGGAGGATCATAAGCATGTTTTTCAGGAAAAAGCTCCTCGAAGTCTTTCTTGACTTTGTTCCTCAAGAGAGGATGTGGCAGAAGGCCTTTTAACAAAATCCTGAACGGCAGCTCCTCTGGCGGGTCCGGAGACTTTATCATGTCTTCATATATGTTCATTGCATCAGCAGGAGAACCATCACTCAAGAATCCCCTAATCACTTCTGTGTATGTTTGAGAATCAGGAAATAAATCCTCCTTTCTCATACTTTCCCACAGTTTCATTGCTTCCTCCATTTTTCTGCACCTGGCTAATGCAATTATCATGTCCTTGTAGAGATACACATCAGGCCTATACCAGTCTTGCTTTCTTATCACCTCGAACGTCTGAATATTCATATTACCATGGTTATGACAACCACAAACATAAAAAAATAATCAAACTTTCAACATTGTCAAGCTAAGAGTCCACATCTCAAAGTAAAATAGAAACAACAATATTTTTTTGAAGCATTTTATCAAACAGTTTCACCGCACCAAGTTTTGAAAAGACAAGCTTATGTTACAAGGCATTGCAATACAAATAAGCAAACTGATTACATTACAATCTTGAAAGGTTTAACTTATTAGATGAATACAAATTAAGATTAAATTCATAAAAGAACTTTTTTTGTGCGTTAAGGCAAGAACCCCATTACCTTAACCGCTAAAACAGTCTCGTGTTGGCGCTCAAGTTCGGTAAGAACAGCTACCATGTCCATTTTCAGGAGCCTTAAAACATGAGTTTTAATGAACTTTTGAAGCTTCTCTTCATCATCCTTAAACCTCTTCAATCCCAGAATGACGAAAAGTGCTTCTTTTCCAATCAATTTCTTTCCTCTCCAAAGTGGTCCTCTTGGCCTCCCATCATGGTACAGCCTAAACCCTGATATGGGTTTCTGTAAATTTAACTCCTCAAGCTGAGTTTTAGATTTTAAAGCTAAAATTGAAGCCTCTTTGAGCGGTTCTTTAGTGAGGCTTTGAAGAAAGATTGAAGCAAAAATTGGGATTTTTGATCTTGAAAGCGCACGAATCGCCATTGAAGGGCTTCAGAGGTTCATGCGAGAAAGCGTAATGCTTTAGAGTTCAGTACATAAAGAGAAAGGAAGACGCTGTCGTTTTAAGTGACCCAACCATGTATTATTCTTGTCTATGCTTATTCAACATTAACCACCTTAAGTAGCTAAGAAAAGTGAAAGAATTAATCATATAAACTTAATCAAAATTAAAATCAAAATAATATTAATATTATATAAAAAATAAAATACCATGCATCTTTGGAATCAGTTAATGCATTCACCTTACACGGGAAATGTGGCTGAGAATACCCCTTTAGACCAGTTATAACAAGGTGAAATATCATATTAATAAGCTGTATGGAGAATAGGCGTGGGGTTGGGTAATGGAGGAAAAAGAAGGTGAAGAGATAGAGAAAACTGCAAGAAGGCTAATGGTGGAAAAAGAAAGGGAAGAGATTAGACACGGGATGAAGAATTTGAAATAAGAGATTGAGTTTAGCATCAAAAAAAGATGGTTCTTTCTACTATTCATTCAACCAGCTTTTCAAACTTGTCAACCAGTTCTATCATTCTTGTAGTGTTTCTTCATATCAAAGTTAAAGTTTTCAACATTAATAGATCTAGTATTTAATAGTTTTTCAATCATATTTCTAGCATTCTAGCTTGCATGAATGCGATCAATCTAAAAATGAAGGCTTTATGCGTAAAATTTGAGTAACCAGAGGAAATATACAGTTGCTATTTGCTTGAGTTTTGAAGCCCCATTCTCAGCATTACTAAAGCTTGAAAAGAGTACCATCTGATTCAATGGTACCAAACTAATCTAGATTCCATAAGCTCTGCCTTCAGAATATTCAATCTTTGGTGATGATAGGTGGCTAATAAAGATATGAAAGTATACAAGGTTAAGTGCGTCACGAAATATACTTCTTTGGCAGAGACCATGACGAAACAATGTTTCTGTTCATAAGACTTGAGTTCTATAGCATACAACAGCAAAGTTAAATCATTCAATTACTACATTCACTTTCTGGCTTCTGCTACATATGTATCACACTTTTTTATGTAAGAACAACTAATATTTTTATATTCTTCTGAATACACTTCTTTGTAGTGGCTATGAACTCCAGTGCAGGGCTTTAAATCAGAATCCTAGCATCTTTACTTAAGCCTTCTCAGGCAACAATAACATCCTTAAGCAGTATGGTAGCTAGACAAAGAGAAAGAGGATAAGGTCAGATTGCAACAAATTCAAGCTGACAAACAAATAGAAGAGTATAAGCCATAATGAAAACTTGTAACCAGAAAATGGCAATAACAGAGAGCTTACAATGTTAAGGTACTTGTCACTCAAGAAGCAAGTACAGCAATTTGCTCAAGTATGGAGATAGTTAGCAGCCATCATCAGCTCTAGAGTTATTTCAGGCTCAATGTGAAAATCAGTTTCCTTACCCCTGACCATAGAGCAACATTCCATGTCAACATAGTGCAGTATGATGAACAAATATTCAACGGGGGCTTCCAATCTTTGGTTAGCTCCAAAAGGCAATCAGTGCTAGTGAAAGGAGCAACAAAAAAATAAGTATATTCATATTTGTTTAAAACTGACATAGATATGATTAATAGCATGTGTTTGTCTTTAAAATTATGTTACATGAACTCAACGATGATGAATGATGAATAAGGCACTGCCCACCTCACTCCAAAGCTTAGGACCACATAAAAAAATAGTCATTTCCCAAATCTAATGGATGACATTCTTCCATAATGCAAGTTGAGAAAAACAGGTTTTAAATTCCTGTAAAGCTCCCATTCCATTGAACACTAACAAATTTGTGAAGTATATCTTAATAGCCGATACATATAGTCAACAAAACTAGGTTTTTTCATCCAAATTCACAGTATCAAAAGACAAGTAGACACATAAATAGACTGAAAATAGTATCTTCACAAAAGAATACACATTATGAAAGAAAAAACAGAACCTGGCATACTGAAGATGCCAATAAAAATATTGGCAGATCTTCTCCAAAATGGTTGTACTTATCTCAGGGAATGTCACTTTTCCATCCTGTGTTTCAGCAAAACTCCCTGCAACACATGAATACAATAATAATTTTACCGTAATTACACTATATGCACTGATCCAGGAATATTATCGGCCAATTAAAAACAAGAAAATGGTAGCATTTACACGTTACAATTCAAATTCCGTTTCCGATTTGCTGTTACAACATTAGAAGAACTGACAATGCGCCCATACCATTGATTCAAGTAATGTTAGGGTTCCAATCACGGTACCATAACATTCGCCCAAAACATACACTCGTCATCAACCACACAAATTGTATTCAATAAATTACATGAAAATAGTTATGTAATTGCAAAAAACAAATAATTTTTGCTTTCAGCTAAGAAAGAGAAACCTGGAGAGGTGAGCATGTTGCGGATGGTCTGGGAAACCATGGCAGCTTCCTTGTCGATCACGAACTCGAAGCCTTCCGCGCTGATCAGCTTCACTGTGTCTTCCTTCCTCATCTTCTTCTTCTGTGGAGTTTCGATTTGACGATGTGAACCGATCGGACTCGGCGTGGGGAGTGCGTAGAATTCTATCAGCAGCGGTTATGCTTACGCTATTAGCGACGCGTGGTTTCACACGAATTCTGAAGACAAAGAATGTAGAGCCTGTTTGGGTATTAGGTTAATTACATTCCGAGTCATTGATAGCCCTATGCCTACCAACCAAATCAATTTAAAAAGACAAATCAGACAAGTGCTCGGTTGGCAACCTGGTCAGAAGAAAATGATTGGGGGGCGTCATTGATAATATTATTAAATATAAATATCATAAAATAATTAAATTTCCATTTTGACAAATTATAGATTTTTTTTAATAATTAGACAATTATTTTTTTAATTTTCTTTATGCATTTTTTTATTACATTAATATTTTAATTTATTTCAATAAGAATGTGGTGACTTTCATAATACTCCACCATAGCTTAAATCAAAAGCAAAATGGTCAATTATTCATCTTTCATGCCATTATATTTGTCTAATGATTCAATTATTGAATTTAATTATTACATATTTTTTTATTTAATTTTCCAACTAAACTTTCATTAAAATCATAGCGTCGTTGAATTTTTATGCACTCAACAAATTTTCCACTTCTAACTGAAATCTATGTCACTTTCTTGGGACTATGATGTGGCACAATATAATTGGTTGTTACATTGGAAGAAAGATAGACCTGACCTTATGATAACTGACCCCCAAAATAAAATTAAAACACTTGAATCCCAAATGACAAGGGCGTGGCAATCACTAAACATCCACTGCACACACCTGCCAGCCTGCAATTGTCAGTTGCCACCTCATCATATTCTCAATTCCTCTCAAGGAAACGACGCCGTTCCATCCCAAAAAAATGTACCTATAAAACATGCTCTGTCAATTTCATACCTCTCTTTGTTTCCAATTAACCCCTCTCTCTCTCAGTGGACACAACCCCTTCAATTCTCTCTTCTACGAAAGTAGCATTTCTCTCTTCTCGATCTATCCGTCTGTGACTAAAAGTAAGAAAACTCTAAACTCACCAAGCTGTCGCTTTAATTTCTTAAAAATCAAGTGAAATTTGATTGATTTTTAGGTGTGTTTGTTTCTTTGTTCGTGTACGCGTGTTTAAAGAGAGATCGGAGAGGGAGAGGCTGTGATGGCAAATAGAGTTGATCACGAGTACGATTATTTGTTCAAGATCGTGTTGATCGGAGACTCTGGTGTGGGGAAATCAAATATTCTTTCAAGGTTTACAAGGAATGAATTTTGCTTGGAATCTAAATCTACTATCGGCGTTGAGTTTGCTACCAGAACTCTTCAGGTGATTCTCTACATAAGACGTGTCGCTTTATATTTTTTGGAAATTAGACTTTGATTGAGTTCGTTCATTTGCTTGCTTATGTTTCTGTGTTACTGAAAAAGTTCTCTGGTATTGTTACCGGTAGTTTGAGTGGTGAAAAAAAAATTAGAATTGTTGTTAGTTAATTTGACAATTTCATATGAGAGGTTATTAGATATTATTTTTTGGCTGAAATTGTATCTGCTTGTTTATGCTTATCGTCAAATTTCATCTTCAATGGTTTATTGTTTTTGGAATTAGTGAGGAAATGTTGGTCATAATTGCAATTTTTGTGCCTATAATGAAATTCCACCAACCGATTATCCTTCAAGATTCTGTGAATGGAAAACTTTTGTATTGGACCTTTTTTTTGCTGTGAACTATTATACCTGAAACTTAATTAAGAGTGCAAATGGACAACTTAGTGAAAGGGACACATGGTTTATGGCATGTTGATTGAGCAGTTAAGGGGGTTTGGTTCAAGGGATAAAAAGATTATGGCAATGTGACAGGAGGTAATCTGAATACTAATTGCACCTTTTGTATTTAAATATTACTAAGTTAATCTTGATTTTGTTATATTTCTATCTTTATTTACTAATTTTTTTTAGGACAAAATACTTTAATTTTCTATTAATATAACAAATAACATGAAAAATATTTTAGAATAATACTCAATGATATTTAAATAAAATAACATTTTAATAATATTTTATTATATCCAACTAAACACTAATCATTTAACCAACCAATTTTTATTAAACATAATAATATTTAATCTATTTTGTGATAATCTGTAATTTTTTATAATAAAATATTGCCTTAACTAAAAGCACCCTTAATGTTATGATAAATGAGACAGTGTGAGATGTAGATGAGGCCCTTTTTGAAGTGTATTATAATGTTGAATAGTCAAATGACTTTTTTATAATTCAAGCAAACGGGTAACTTGTGTATGACTGTGAATAATATACCTGTCTATGGATTTTTTGTTAAGATGTAGCTCATTGAAACACCATGAGTTGCAGTTTAAAGTTTGTTTTGTTTCTGAGTCCTCCATTGAATTAGACAGTTCTTGTGCGGCATAAGATTTATGGTTGTGGGGCATAAGATGTGTGGTTCTCAAAATTGCACCAAAGCTGTTTTCCTTTTTTTACGTGGTTAAACTTCTTTCATAACCTATAATTTTTGATGCAGATAGAAGGGAAGACAGTTAAGGCACAGATTTGGGACACAGCAGGTCAGGAGCGGTATCGAGCGATCACCAGTGCTTACTACAGAGGAGCTGTTGGTGCCCTCCTTGTGTATGACATAACCAAGAGGCAAACTTTTGACAATGTCCAGAGGTGGCTCCGTGAATTAAGAGATCATGCTGATTCTAACATTGTGATAATGATGGCTGGGAATAAGTCTGACTTAAATCATCTTAGAGCTGTTCGAGAGGAGGATGGTCATTCCTTGGCTGAGAAGGAAGGTCTCTCATTCCTTGAGACATCTGCACTGGAAGCGACCAATGTTGAGAAGGCGTTTCAGACAATTTTGACAGAGATTTACCATATTGTAAGCAAAAAAGCATTGGCAGCCCAGCAGGCAGCTGCTTCTACTGCTATTCCCGGTCAAGGAACCACTATTAATGTTGCTGATTCAGGGACTGGGAAAAAAGGTTGCTGTTCTGCTTAAGATGATGTGGATACTTGAGGAAGAAAACAGATTTATTACCCAGCAGACGATTTTCATTTTCATCTTTTTTTTTTTTATATAAATTAAATTTCAGTTTCTCTATTTTTCTTAATCTTTGGCTGAGAGAGAGACATGTAGAATAACATTGTTACTTGATTGAGTTGTGATGAGGAAGCTTGTGAAATTTAAATAGGTAATTGAGCCTTTTCTTATACCCTATATTTATTGCGGCTTTAAAATTGGAAAATTGATTGATGCAGGGGAACTTAATTTGAGTTGGAGTATACCAGGCATTGTAAGTTTTGTGTTGGCCTATGGTCTTTCTATTAGTATTTGGTGTAGAAAATAGGATTACCTAACTTCTTTTGAGACATCTATCGTGCAATCCCATGTATTTTAAGCGCGTTAAAGCACATGCAAATAAGCTGTTCTGGCCCCTACCTTGTCAACATTGATTTCACGACTTGTCCTCTCCATCAGCATGTCAAATACAATTCTAACCATGGGCGGTGGAGGCGGAACCGATAAAAGCAGAGAAAACAGACGTGCTGATAAGGTCCCGGGTACGCTTGTTATGCGGTAAAAACTTCTTTTCAGTCAAACTCGTGGATATGATATCCATAAAGGCAACCAACCTTAGCCCACAGCTGAAGAAGAACCCTTAGATAAGATATGATCTATTTTAGAAGCCACATATATGCAACATGGGTCTATCATCATGTCTCTTGCAATCTACTTAGCATTAAATATTAGTTTCATATTATCTTGGAATCACTTTCCTCAGTTCCAATACTCATAATTAAAGTATAATTACTTTTCTTTTACATCAGGATCATGACAACGTCCATCAAGTCACAAACTTTCATATTTATACATGTAACTCTAACATCCACTAGTATGAATTCTTATCTGTAAAAAGGTTAAAAGAGAGATATTTCAGACATTCATTAAGCATTATAACTTTGTAATACAACTTCCAATTCACATTACTCAAATAACAATATTACCATGAACACAGGCTCATACCACATTAAAAAATAATTGCCCAATTTTCTTTTATGTCTCCTTATATTCTTGAATTGAATTACATGATGATTAAACGTATTTCTTTGTGGTGAAAATCTCAACACCAATAAGTTGGCGCTACTAGGAGGGCTCCTCGCAAGATCTCCTTTATTCTAGCGATAATATTTTTTTCTCATCACAACAGAACTTTTGCTAATGAAATCTAGCAGAAGAAGAACTACTACATCTATGACTGTCACCAATATCATTGGCAAAGGTAGTCCTAATCACAATTTCCCGCTTCAATAATTCAACCTTGTTATTTAAGAACAACCTAACCCATTGGCTAGGGCGCAACCACTTATGCCCTTGGAGGTGGTGACACAATTAGCTAGTTTAAGATGCACAATCTAAGCGTTTATTTAGTGACTTGACGGTATTGCCTCAATAACACCTATAAGGGCACTAGTTCCCCACCAACAATCGATGTGAGATCTCATGCTTCACATTTATATACTCACGTCTATATATTCCAAGTATTCCTAATAGATAGTGACATATAGCCTCTAAGGTGAGGGGTATGTCTTATGTTTAATGTGTTGAAGAAAACTTACACAATAAACCTATCATGTCTTGTCATAACACTAATGTTTCGCATGTATACTTGAACTCATGGGACGCTGGTGTTGACCCATGATGTGCAACCCATAACTCACATCATGACAAGGGTAACTATGTAATACCTTCAGGTATGTTCTAAGGACAATTATGTCTTTTGACCCTGTTTTGAGATATTTCTAATTTTAAATATATATATATAAAGAAATACAAAAAAAAAAAAAGAGGTAAAGATAAAGAGATAAATATGCATATAAATAAAGAAAAGACAAAAAAAAGGAAACTTCAAGCCTTTTCCATCATCTTCACCCTTCCATTCCAGCAACCAGCCTTCTTCATGTTGTTTTCTTTTGTTTTGTGAAGAAAAATGAAGGAATTGAAAGGATTTTGGAAGATAAAATAAGAAGAGAAAAAAATGAAGCACTTTGGAAGTCTTGGTAACCAAAAGAACTCCTTCCTTTCCCTTTACCTATGATTATATATATTTGATGCATGTTATATGAATATGTTAGTGTGTTTTGGTGTTGATTTAAGGTGGTTTTGGTGATAAAGGAAACAAGACAAGGAGAAAGGAGCCAACTTGCAAAGATTGACTTGAAACTAGGTAAGTGGTATTATCTTTGATATATTACATGTTTTAGGCTTTTGATTCCTTGGATCTATGTTATAAATGATGATTTTGAAGTTGATAAATGTTGTTTTACCATTTGGGGTATCTATGTATGTGATTTTGTTCATGACAGAGAGTTGGATAATATTTACAGTTTTACCATTGATTTCGTCCCACGTTTTGACTGTCTTATCTGATGAATCATAAGTGCTATTATAGCTTGTTGGAAAACTCTTTGAATCCTCTTTTCACTGATATATAGCTTGTATGAATTAGAGACTGGTTGTACTGTTAAATAGTATAAACAAAAAAACTGTCTTACCAAATAAACAGTGAATACAGGTTTTTGCCACTGACTTCATCTCACGTTTTGGCTGTCTTATTTGATGAATCATGAGTTTTATTATAGCTTGTTGGAAAGTATTTGAATCATATTTTCAATGATATATAACTTGTATGAATTAGAGACCATTTGGACTGTTAAATATTGTATAAACCAAAAAGACTGTTTTACCCAAACAAATAGGAAATATAGGTTTTTACCACTGAATTCATCCCACGTTTTGATTATTTTATCAGATGAATCATGAAGGCTATTATAGTTTGTTGGAAAGCTCTTTGAATCCTCTTTTCAATGATATATAACTTGTATGAATTAAAGACCGTTTGGACTGTTAAACTGTATGAACAAAAAGACTGCCCTACCAAATAAACAGTCTCATGAATAGTATTTCGTAGTTTTTGGAAATAAAGAAAGAAAGAAAAGGAGGAGAAAAAGGAAAGGAGGAAAGAAAGAAAGGAGAGAAAAAGAAAAGAAGAAAAAGAAAAAGAAAAAAAAGTAAGAAAAAAAATTTGGGGCTCAAGATTCAAGGGTCGTCCCAAGAGTATGGTATGGTGAATTATAGATAGTTTTAGATAGAAACAAGATTAGTAAGATATAATGCACACATGCATGCTATGAACTATGAGGGAGCACTTTACACTACACCGCCCGCAGTAGGGCATGTCCGTAGTAAGACATAGACCTACAGTAGGGTCTACTCGCAGTAGAGCATACTCATAGTAGAACACAATTCAGATTCAAAAATGATGTAGTGAGAGAAAAAAAGAAAGCTCGAGCTTAGAAAAGTGTCAAATCCCTATAGTTAGCTTCTAGAAAGTATTAAATAGACACCAGATGAGACAAAGTATGACCCAAATAGTAAAGAATGAACTAGATTATCCCCTCGATTTCTTATAGAGGTTATAATGTGAGGTTGAGTCCGAGAGTGAGTTAGAACAAGAAAGAATATAGTTTACTTAATTCTTTCCTCTTACTAAGTGTTCTTATCTCTCATTTTCTTTTTTTCATGATTACATGTACGGGTGATCGAAGTAGCTGCGAGGTAGGGTTAGGTCAGTGAAGATAGACCTAGGCTGGGGCTGGTTACCTATGGTTTCTATTATATGTATATGATACTGTTGATTTTGGCCCTATTTAGATAGTTGTATAGTTGTATCTAGGGGCATGTATATGATTACTTCATGATTTTAGATGTTTCAGATGAGTTTTCATATAAGATATATACATCTTTTGTTCACTTCCAGATTTTTAGTTTTTTTAGAATAATTTCTAAACACTTTTAGTGATGCGTTCATTTTAAAGTATTAAAAAAAAAATAGACGCTTCGGATATTAATTCATAACATTTCTCCTTCGGTAGGTATTACTTCTAGGGAGGGATGTTACAAACTATCAGTGTGTAGAGCATGACACATTACTAGGCAATGATAACCCCTAAACAACAATAACCCCTAACATATTTAAAATAATTCACACAGAGGTGATATCAACAAGCGAGGTATATGCATACACGATGGAGCTAATCAATAATATGTTAAGTATGATTCACACCTTAATGGTGTCACCCGAAGACAAAACAATTACAAATCTCACCATGGGGACATCGAGCCCTTAACTTGTAAAAGGAAACTCATATTCTAATGGATTAAGCCAATTGACACCACCACAAGATGGGTTAAAAAGCATATTTGACAAGTTGATCCATCCAAACAACACAAGCCTAAAGAGATGACAAACATAACCACTTAAACACCCATTAAGCTTACAACAAAAAAGTGGTCATACCAATATAGTGGACAACCCAATATACCGGCTCAAACAAGCTTTGAAGGATTTGACGCTCAATAAGATGAGCTAGAGGTAAAAGTCAAAAAATCCTTATTATCCTATAAGGTGTCTCATACAACCCTTCATATTAGATTAAAGTTTCTATCAAATATTCTCTTAAAAGGAACTTTTGACCCCCAAGATTTCCTAGATGCCTTCAATGATTAATAGACCTCCATTAAGTATCCAAGCTCACTATATGTTATTATCTAGTAGTCATGCTCATAGAAGGAGCCTAAAAGTGATTCACAAAACTACCTACTAGATCCATTGCCTCATGAAAACATCTCACTATATGATTCTTACATCAATTCCAAGAAACTCAACATTTTATCTTACCAATCAATCACCTTAGAAACATATGCCAAGAGAATGATGAGACCCTAAAAGCTTAGCTTATCTTGAGTACTTCAATGTCAAATTTTCTAAGGTAGGAATTGCTTAGAAGGAGTTTATCTTGGCACTAATTATAAAAGACATTCACCCATATAAAAAAATTTGGGAGGACTTACAAGTCAATGAATGTACAGTCTTAATTAGGTTCCACAAAATTTGTGAAAAGACATATAAGGATAAAGAGCTTCATATTAGCTCCGAAGCTCATTGGTACAAAGGCGTAAATCTCCAGAGAATGAGAATAAGACAAATAAAAAAAGAAATGAGATTAAAGGCAACCATAAAAAAAAAATGAGTTAACTTTTCAGTCAAAGTTAATTATAGTATTAATGTGTAAAGTTGTTGAGCGGATGTTATCCTTTCAACTATAGACCTACTCTATGTGTTGAACTTGGTTATTGTAACATCCCTTCCTATAAGTAATAGCTCAAAATATGGTCAAAAGATATAATTGCCCTTGGAACATACTTGAGGGTATTACAGTTATAGTATCACTGTGTACATGTAATGCATTTCACGTTATCTGAGGAAGGGTAGAGATGAACACAAGATAATAAGATAATCAATAAATTAGGAATGCGAGATAAATATTAAAAAAATGGATAGTAGAGATTCATGTTATGTATGATTGATTTTCACACTTATTGAGTGTTTTGTTACTCACCTAATTTTATTCATTTTATAGGTGAGCTTTAAGGTGGTGATGTCGAGTTAGCTAGTTAGTCGTGATGCAACATGAGAGGGACTCTTGTTTATTTCATTATTTATGTTTTTGATATATTTTGACAATTATTTCTTGTACACACATGTATGGATGTTGGTGTTTGCTTTGGATATTACGGATTGATATTTAGTATGTTTTGTTGATAACATGATGTTTATTCCATGTTTGTCTTATAAAGGGCATTTCAATAATTTTTAATATTTGATACTGTTTTAAATATGCATATAATACATATTTAGACTAAGTAACATTTCCATCAGAGGGTAAGAACTCTAATGTTGAGTGTTATGGATGGAAGACAGTATAAGTCTACTAGAACCCCTTAGAAAAAAAAATGTGTTTGAGATCGTATGAGAATAACAAAAATTTGAATAATTTGTAATATAGTATTTTTATATACAAACTCATGAATGAGCATTCTAAGGGGTGTAACGCCCGTTACGAGCATGATGCAATTAGTACATTTGTTTGACATGTCATCTTAATGGTTGTCTGTAAGACATGCATGACTGTTCATATGATACCATATCAATTTGTATCAAATTTGTAATTAACCCTTAAAATATACAATAAAATATTGGATAAAGTTAACTAAGGATAAGAGCTTTATATGACCTGAGACTTATCTAATATATAAATCTTTTTTATCTAATTTGGATCAATGTTTACTCTCAACCATTTTATTCCAACCTTTCCATTTATAGGTTATTTTACTTTGGTCCCTTAAGTCAACAAAATCACACTTAAGTTCAACAATCTTGTAGAGTTCAAAACCTTCATCTTGGATTCTAGAGATGATTCACCTTTATAACCCAAAACCTATAGATTTTGTGATCTACCATTTTGTATGCGATCCATAAACTCTTTTTCATGTTGGTAGTAAGCGAAATAGACCAAAATTAGTTTTTAGTAAGGTATCATGACAACCAAAATGAAAAAGTGTTAATGATAAAAAAAAACCTATCAATAATACAATTACATATAAATAATATTTTTATCAACCGATATCTCTTTGAAACTAAAACATAAAAGTAGTATCTACCAAGGATTGAAAAGCCGGACCGGACCGGCCGGTCTAACCGGCTGGACTGTGAACCGGTACTGTAGATGAGTACTGTAGAACACAGAACCGTTTTAGCTTATAAATCGGGTTGGACCGCGGTCGAACCGCCGGTTGGCACCTGAACCGCGGTCCAACCCGGTTTAGGCTGTTTCCGGTTCAAAGATTCTGGTTTATGAACATTTTTTAGGAAAGTAAAATCTAGGAAATTTTCACGCACCCTTAAGAGAGACCAACAACCTTTCCAGTTGTAGTGTCAATATCAATATCATAAAAGCATGGCCTTGTGGGGAGACCTGGCATTGTACTCATTGTCCCGACTAGAGGATAAATGAACCAGCCCCAATGCTAGCTCTTACATCCCGTATTGGTAAGACAAATCCACTTGGGGCTCCCTTCTCAGAAGCATTGTGCGAAAATGAATACTGAGTTTTGGCCATGCAGATAGGGAGACCAGAAAACCCTTGCTTGCTTTACATCTTAATTTGTTTCTCAGCCTAGTTGCACAAAAATGAAATTCCAAGTCAACAAAAGAAGTCCTGAAGTGACTGTGGATGAAGGAAGAAATAACAATATTTTGGCTCGGTGTTTTGGAGACTGCAAACTTGACAGGAGTGAAAAATTATCAAAATATTCACAACACAAAAATATGCACATATGCGTGTCCGGTTTAGGCTGTATCCGGTTAAAAGTTTTATTTTTAACGATAAAAATAAGTTTTATTACTTATTAAATTAATGTTTAATAATTTATATATTTTGTTAATTATGAAAAGTATACATTACATAAAATTTAGTATATAAAATACATATGATTAAATATAATTTTTTTATTTTATTAGATATTAGATATAACTCGAACCGGTCGGTCGGTCGGTCCAAATGGTCCAACCGGTTCGACCGAAACCAGCACTTAAAACGGTTTTTATTCCAATCCGGTTTTAAAAACCTTGGTATCTACCTTAGATAATCCTTGATTTACATTAATTGACTTATGTAAAGATACTCAAATAACATTGAATTGTGTAATAACTAAATCCCATGTGACCACAAATTTAAGTGGTCATTGGTATCCATTAGTAGACTTAATTGAATTATCTACTCTTATATTCGAGAGTGATAAATCTTTATAAATTCATTATAACTTCATACATCTCTCAATATGATTAATTATCACCATTCTAATAATCATGTCTCAAGAACTGCGTTAAACTGGTGTCAAACCATATTGATTTTTGTACAAAATGGTCGAATGGTCTCATGTTAAAAGATTATATATATCACTGTTTGTTAGAGGGTATGTTCCATAGTCAGCGGAGGGGTTATCATCCATATGAAATTATCTAAGCATATTAGTTCGGTGAACATGTCTATAAAATGACCGTCATATGTACTTGTAGGACTCTCATGATCAATATCATACATTAATCTTCTCGTCACGACTCTACTATCCTAAGGATATTCATCTAATTACATATCGTACAATAGTGATTAAGAAATGTCTTTTTTTATTAACATAAACGTGATACCAATAATGAACAAATACAATTACATGAATTAGATAATTGGTTTTAGAGCCCATACTCTAACAATTTATATTAATTTCTCTAAGCTCAATGTTTTGTACAAATGTGAAACTGATATGAGTGTTATTTTTCTTAAAAAGGCAACAATATTGTAAAACAAATTCCTTGTGATGGAATTCGTAAGAAATATTTTTCATACAAAGTATTGTATAAATTTTTTAGAGAGTAATTGTGACATTGAATGTCTTTAAAATTGCAATTTGATGGATGATAAAAAGGGGGAAAAGAATGTAGATGAATGATTGATTTCAAATTTATTTGTTCTTTTGTTAGGGGAGAAGCTACTTGTTATATTTGTATATACTCAAACTGTAATCTACATTAAATTAAAATATAAATTTTTAATTAGATTTGATTTAATTTAAAATATAAAATAATTTTATTTAGTTTAAAAATTTTTAATTTAATTTGAAATTAAAAAAATCACATCGGACTATGCTCCCCTGCCCGAACATTTGATCCAAATAAGGGTTTGGTTTTTGTGACAAATTAAATATTGATTTGATCCATAAAATATTTGTTTATTTAAATTAAAATAAATAATATATATATTTATTTATTTATACAAATAAATTAAGATTTGATGATTATAACAAGGTAGAAAGTTTGGAAATGTACAAAGTGTGATGACCTACAAAATCTATAAAGTAGATTTGTTGACAATATTAAGAGGTTATGAAATTATTTGGGCCTGACAACATTTTCAACTCTTCTAGTTTTTGACAAAATCAAACAAACCAACATATTTAATTCTCTACTTTCAATATATATATATATATATATATATATGAATGATTATTTTGATGATTCAAATTGTTCACCAATACCCTCTTCTTTTATCCTTTATTTCATCTGATTCTTTCTTATAAATGATTTTAATGGGTTTAGATTTAGATAAGTGATAGTTTCGATGAGTTTGAATATGTTAGATATTCATTCCAAATTCTATAAATTAAATACAAGATTAAATTTATATACTCGGAATGTATTTTGATCAATTTGATGATAATTTGAAGCCTGATAAATTAATTGCCACCACATAATTTGGTTCTATGCACTACAGTTTTCTATGTAAATTGGTTTTATAGTCACACTAGGAAGAAAAAGAATTTTTGTTTTGGTTCGTATATACATGAGTTAAACGATAGTTTTAAAAATTTAAATATTATCTAATTATCTTCAACCGTTTTTAACTGTCTTAAACAGGTAAATCTAAATATTGAGCATAAATAGAATCAACACATCATGAATAGATTAAATCCAATAAGATAAACGACGTTATTTGAATTAAAACGATTAAATTGCAAATTTTTAAATATATTAAAGGGTCAAAAAGCCTTATTCAATTATTGTAGTGGGGTTGGGTAGGAATAATTAAATGGCTTGGGTTTTTTCAAACTTGAAAATTACATATTTACAAATTTATTTTTATTATTATTATGTTTTTGGTTAGATTTTGAACGAAAATTGTGTATTCAATTGGTTAAAAACTTCTTAAGAAATGTAAATCATTCTTAAATAATTAAATACAGATGGCTATAAATATTGGACAATATCGTAATAAAGTTTCTGAAACAAAGAAAGCCAAACGATTGATATTGATATTATTGTTAGCCGCTCGGCTCCTCCGCTACATCGGCGCTGCAGTCAGTGTTTCCGTTCTCTGCTCACCTCCATTTTCTTCTTTAAATTATTCCATCAATAAAAAAAAACAAAATCATTTTTAAATATTATTATTTTCTTCAATCTGCGAAGACAGAGGCCTCTGCAAATTCTTCTGGCTTGCGTTTCTTCGTTTTCCTGTCGTCGTTTCTAAGATTTGTGCTGTAGAAATTATTAAAAATGGCACAAGGAAGCATGGACCCTGCTGTTTTGGACGATATCATAAACCGTTTATTGGATGTCAAGAACGGTAGACAAGGCAAACAAGTTCAACTCAGCGAGGCCGAGATCCGCCAACTCTGTGTGGTCTCCAGGGAAATCTTCCTTCAACAACCTAATCTTCTCGAACTCGCTGCACCCATCAAGATCTGCGGTACGTCATCATTTTTAACCCCTTTTTTTAGGTTAAATTAGTGATAATGAGATAAGAATTGTAATAATTTTTTTATTTTTTTAACCTATAACCTGTGACCTGTAATGTTACTGTAAAGGTCTCTCTTTTAGTGTCGTTGATGGTGCTTTTGTTTTTGGGTTCTGATTTAGTGGGGAAGTTTGTGGCTTTTGGGAAGAAAATTGGGTTTTGAAAATTAAGGTAAAGGAAAAACGCTAAAGAGTGTAATGAGGGATCTTACAAAGATATGATTTTTGGTTCCTGTGGCTTATTTGAGTTTTGTGCATTTTGATTTTACGTTTCAATGAGGTTGACACCTTTTTGTACAGCCTTGTAATCATCCCAAAAAGGTTAAAAGGAACAAGGGGGAATAAGTGTGCAGGTTTAAGCATGTGGGTGCTAAAGGCCTGCATCGAGGCTAATGTAGAAATGTAGAGCTTGTTTGAATTTGGTTTTGTATATTTTTTGTGATGTTTGTGCCTGAACTGCATTAATTGTAGAAGCTATTGCCGTATATTTGTCAATAACCTTATATTGGAGTTTTTGGTGTAAACTGTTTTGGACAAAGTTCTTGCATGTTTTTATCTAAAAGAAGGTGAATAGTAATAGTGGCAACTTGTAATCATTTACAATAATGGTGTCAGACTGTGTGACATTGAACCATTCATCGAAATTCTATCAGGTGTTCTTTAGCTGTTGACTTTGCTTTACTTCAAGTTGTCTCTTTTTTGGTGATGGATTGTGTTAACCTGTTGATTTTGAGTCTTAAATATGAGAGATTAGGAGAACATAGCTGGAAGAGGACAACTGCATTGAGGGAATAAGGACATTAAGGGGAAATTAGTCTTGTCTCTTGTTTGCTTCCATCTACATGATTGAAGTGGCGCCACTGCTGTATTGCTGCTTGTAAGACTCACATTGCAATATTCATCTACAGATTGTCAGAGTAACTGTGTAATATTCATCAAATGTTGTATTTGGTGAAACAAATAGGAATTCTTGAGAATTATAATCAGTTATTGATATCTCACCTCATTTTTATGTGAAAATGACAGACAACAATAAAGGTTATGAGCATTATGATGCTTAGATTGTTGCTTAAGATGTTACCTATTGCTAGTTTTGAATTAGATTTTGGCTGGTTCTATTATGACCCTTTTACTTAATTTCTCTTTTGGATGTCTCTTTGTTGGCATAAATTATGAAATTCTTGTATCATTCCTACTTATATTGTGTCTGTTGCTGCTAAAGTTGAGTATCTTTAACCTTTGTAATTTTGGCTTTCTTTTTCTGAATTTCCAGGAGATATTCATGGGCAGTATTCAGATCTTTTGAGACTTTTTGAATATGGGGGCTTCCCTCCTAATGCTAATTATTTATTCCTTGGGGACTATGTAGACCGTGGCAAGCAGAGTTTGGAAACAATTTGCCTTTTGCTTGCATATAAAATCAAATACCCCGAGAACTTCTTTCTTTTAAGAGGAAATCATGAATGTGCCTCTATCAACCGGATTTATGGATTTTATGATGAATGCAAACGCCGATTTAATGTTAGAATATGGAAAGTATTTACTGATTGTTTTAACTGCCTTCCTGTAGCTGCTCTAATCGATGACAAGATATTGTGCATGCATGGTGGCCTTTCCCCTGATTTAACAAATTTGGATCAAATTAAGATGTTGACCCGTCCAACTGATGTTCCAGATTCTGGTTTACTTTGTGATTTACTTTGGTCAGATCCTGGACGAGATGTCAAGGGCTGGGGAATGAATGACCGGGGAGTCTCATACACTTTTGGGCCGGATGCGGTGGCAGAATTTTTGATGAAGAATGATATGGACCTGGTCTGTCGTGCACATCAGGTTAGGGGCATGAACTTTTCTCTCTCTGCCTCTCTTCCCATGCTCTTGAGCCAAGTAGCTTACATTGATGCTTATTTTTCCAGGTTGTTGAGGATGGGTATGAGTTCTTCGCTGATAGACAGCTTGTCACAATATTTTCTGCTCCCAATTATTGTGGTGAATTTGATAATGCTGGTGCAATGATGAGTGTTGATGAAAGCTTAATGTGCTCTTTCCAAATCCTTAAGCCTACAGATAAAAGGCCTAGGTTCTCATGAAAAAATATGGTGATTTCTGTTCAAATTGCGCATAGAATTGATAATGTGAGTTTCACAAGGCTTCTTTTTCTACTTAAGTCTTGTCACGGTGATCTTTAAATTTAAGTGAAGAATTTGCTATCTAGTGCTGAAAACTTGAAGTATTTTCCTAAGTGTAATGGTGCATGCAGTTGCTAGTCTTATTGGTAGACTTTAATTGTGCTAGTAATCATGTGGATCTCTGCTGATATATGTTTATACCACTTTTGGACTAGAGCTGTAAAATAAATTGGAATATTAAACTAGAATAAATGAGATGAACTTCACAGCCGAGCTTCACAACTTGCCAGTTCATCTGAATTGGTGGTGCATAGGAATTTTGTTCCTTCCACAAATTCTACTTACCTTATTTGTGACATCTACCTTACTATCTGATGTTACATTAATAATCACAAGCATCACAGGATGCAGATGCCCCTATAATTTTCTGTCTATTCTCTTCCCTGTATATGTTTTTTAAATTTTAATGCTTTTACTTATAATCATACCAAATGATAGAGATGGGCCATCTCTTTCAGTTTTACTTTAGTCGTGTTTGAATGAGCACTGTCTTGTAGTCTCCTTTTTATGTCTATCTATATGATTAAATTAATGATATCTCTGCCCTAGGTTAGTTTTGTGATATGGTATGCACAGCGAAGAGAAGTCATCTTAGATTTGTGAGATGTTCGAATGTCCATTTGTATTCTTGAACATATTATTTTATTGTTAAAATTTCTCTGTATTAGTTACATCATCTCTTTAAAGTTGTCGCTGATTCTATATGGCAAACTTGAACCCATATCAAACATACATGAGCTTTCTATACCTTCACTCTTCAAGCATTTCATTTGTTAAATGCGACCATTCCGATTTCTGATGTTGATTCCATTATTTCTTCCACTCTTAACATTGTGCTAATGTTTTACACATTCCTTGCAGTATATTGTGAGTCAAGGAAAAAACAGTTGAAGATAAGCCTGTTTTATAGCGCCTTCAGTGTTGGAAGTTGCAGACTAATATGCTTCTTTCAGCGTTGAGGCGATGAGTTATTTTTTTAAAAAAATATTGTGTCGAAAGAGGAGCTCTTCAACTTCATAGGGCGGCAACAATGGGGAGCAAATTCATATTTTTCAATTAAGTATTCACACGGAAATTTGATGACCGTGTATATTCATAATGTTTTGTAATTGACTGCACTTTGTAGAATACAAGACCCAGATTGTCTTCTTCAATATAAATTCTCTCTATGTCGCTAAATAGCTTTTTCTTTTTAAACTCTGGAGTTCTGGAGCTGTCTTGATTTGAATGGATTAGCATGTTGCTGATTGTATTGCATCGCTATTTTGCTGCTACTGAAAGAACTAGTGGTTGATTCCGCAGCATGTCTTGCTTCTTTATTTGCTCCCATTTTGCTTGTGGTGGTTGCCTCTACTACCAGAGCTTGGTAGTGGTTACCTTGAAGATGAACCTCATAGTGATGGAAGACACGTAACAACACAAGGAGCAATCTAAAATATTGCACATTCTGTGTTAATTGAATGTCAAAATATGTACCAATTTCTTCCATATCTTCATCGTCGGAGTAATGCTCCTTGGCCTGGTTGTTTCCATTCCAACCCCTCGGTCCCTGGCTGAAATTATCGTATACGTGGCTGATTGGTTGAAAATAGAAGTACAAACGCAGTAATAGTGCATGCTTTTAGAGTATTGTATAATTTATTAATGCTTTTAAAATTAAATTGATAATCGAATGGATTACTTAGTGATTCACCGTTGAATCGATTCAACCAACTAATTAAAGACTAACATAATTTTAAATTTGTTTATTTGCCCAAATAACATAATGTATATAACATAAAAATACAAATAATTCATATAAACTGTAATTAATTCATCATGAAGTTTGTTCAAAAATTTGCGTAAACTAAAGTTTCTTTGGTTGATCATGCGTATAAACACAACTACATTGTATCTAGGGTTAGATTGAACCGAACCAAGTTTGAATTCAGTTCGATTCATATATAGCTGAGCTCGAGTTCATGAAAGTCGAACTCAAGCTCGGTTTAAATTCAATTCAACTAATTTTTCTTTATTAAAACGATGTCGTTTTAATATATATTGGTCAAAACGATGTCGTTTTGTATCAAAATTTTTAATTAAAAAATCTGATGAATAGCTCGAGCTCGGTTAGGGCTAACTTGTTTTGGGTTTGTTCGAGCTGAACTCAAATTCAAATGGGTTCGGTTTGAGTCCAGCCCTAATTGTATCAGACAATAAAGAAACATCAAAAAACAAGAAAAATAAAAATCAAACAAAAAAATAACAAAGATCTGTCTACAGTAACAATAGAGGACTGAGTACAAATGGGCAAGAGAGGCTTGAAGACAACAGCAAATCAGTACTTATCAGCGATGGCAGGTTGAAGCTCATACAAAAATCCCCACTTTTAGTCAGCGGATACCTGAGTCTCATATGATGTGGGCGTTTCACCCTCCGCAAACTACCCAACTACCTTCTCACTGCAACAATTCAGCTCGTGCTTCTCCTAAGCCACCTATCTGCTCATTAACGTTTAACCCCTCTAATTCCTCTTCCTCCACCACCACAGCCGTCGACAACAAAAACAACTTAATCCAATCTTTATGCAAACAAGGCAATCTCAAACACGCTCTTAAAATCCTCACCAACGAACCCAACCCCACCCAACGCACCTACGAGCTACTCCTCCTTTCTTGCTCCCACCACAACTCTCTTTCCGATGCCCAAAACGTTCACTGTCACCTCATCGATAATGGGTTCGACCAAGATCCTTTCTTGGCCACCAAACTCATTAATATGTATGCGGAACTCGATTCTATTGATCAGGCACGCCAGGTGTTTGATGAAACGCGAAATAAAACTATTTATGTTTGGAATGCGCTCTTTCGGGCGCTTTCGTTGGCGGGTTGTGGAGAAGAGGTTTTGACTTTGTATCAGGAAATGAATCGGATGGGGGTTCAATCTGATAGGTTCACTTATACTTATGTGCTCAAGGCTTGTGTTGCATCAAATTGTTTAATTTCCCTTTTCAAACAAGGGAAGGAGATTCACGCGAGTATTTTACGTCGTGGATATGGTGCACGCGTGCATATTATGACTACTTTGATAGATATGTATGCAAGGTTTGGCTGTGTGAGGTATGCTAGTTTTGTTTTCAATGAGATGGCTGTGAAAAATGTAGTTTCTTGGAGTGCTATGATTGCTTGTTATGCAAGAAATGGAATGGCATTTGAAGCATTGGAGGTTTTTCGTGAAATGATAATGGAGACCCATGATTTGAATCCTAATTCAGTGACTATGGTTAGCGTGCTTCAAGCTTGCGCAGCTCTTGCTGCTTTAGAGCCAGGGAAGTTGATACATGCTTATATGTTAAGAAGGGGTCTTGATTCCATTTTGCCGGTTATAAGTGCTCTGGTGACTATGTATGCAAGATGTGGCAAGCTTGGACTAGGACAGCGAGTTTTCGATCTAATGGAGAAGAGGGATGTTGTTTCCTGGAATTCCTTGATTTCAAGTTATGGGGTCCATGGATTTGGAAAGGAAGCCATAAAAATTTTTAAAGAGATGATTTGCCATGGAATTCAGCCGAGTCCTATAACTTTTGTCAGTGTTTTGGGAGCTTGCAGCCATTCAGGGCTTGTTGAGGATGGAAAGATGCTTTTTGAATCAATGCGGAAAGAGCATATGATAAGTCCTAGTGTAGAGCACTATGCTTGTATGGTAGATCTTCTTGGCCGTGCTAACAAGTTAGAAGAAGCTGCCAAGATCATAGAAAATATGAGGATTGAACCGGGACCCAAAGTTTGGGGTTCATTACTTGGATCATCTAGGATCCATTGTAATGTTGGGCTTGCTGAGAGAGCAAGCAAGCGACTTTTTGAGCTTGAGCCTACAAACGCTGGCAATTATGTATTGCTAGCTGATGTGTATGCTGAAGCTAATATGTGGAATCAGGTAAAAAGAGTGAAAAAGCTACTACAAGTCAGGGGGCTGCAAAAGGTCCCAGGTCGAAGTTGGATTGAAGTTAAGAGGAAAATGTACTCATTTGTTTCTGTTGATGAGTTCAACCCACAGGTCGAACAGTTGCACGCTCTGTTAATCAAACTGTCCACCGAGATGAAGGAGGAAGGCTATGTGCCACAAACCAAGGTTGTGCTCTATGACCTTGATAGTGAGGAGAAGGAACGAATTGTATTAGGCCACAGTGAAAAACTAGCAGTTGCATTTGGACTCATCAATTCCAGCAATGGAGAAACCATTCGGATTACCAAGAATTTGAGATTGTGTGAAGATTGCCATTCTTTCACAAAATTCATTTCCAAGTTTGCAAATAAAGAGATTCTGGTTCGAGATGTTAATCGCTTTCACCATTTTAGCGATGGGGTCTGTTCATGTGGTGACTATTGGTAGTCATATTGTTGTAATGAAAAATCAATCTTTTCCCAGTTGAGATCAATACAGTAAAAAAAAAAAAATCAATCTTTTTCCAGTTGAGATCAATGCACATATTTAAAATATGTATAGCATTATACTTTCTTCAAAAAGTAATATAGCTTCTTCATTGTATATACTTTGATAACATAAATTTGAATACCATAAGCATATCACCATAACATTCAGTAAATGGAGAAAATTAAAAAGAATGTCTGAGCCCGGGTTCGAACCGGGGACCTCTAGTGTGTGAGACTAGCGTGATAACCGACTACACCACCCAGACGGCTTGTTAACGCCTTCTTAATCATACCATAATACTCTGTGTATTTTCTAAGAGTTTTATAACCCTAGGGCGGAGTTTGTCTGCTCCGTCGACGGAATCGATTCTCTGAGGTAATATTTCTATCTTTTGAAATATTCAAAAATCTTTCCTTGAATTCATTTTGGTGGTCAAGGTTTGGTTATTCTGATATCTATTAATGACTGTTGTAGACCGATGCCAGTGGCTTGGTATCTCAGCTGAAACATATGCAAAATAAGATTGTGGAATTGGAAGGAAGAAACAATATTTTGTCCTAAAAGGTATTGTTTTGATTGTTATCAAGCTAGTTTTCTTTTTTCTTTTGGAGTTATTAGTGACGGAGGCTTTTTAGTATACTTTTAATTTGCAGAAATTTTGTTGTCTTTTTTATTCAGCATCAATCAACGGAAGCAGAAAATGGATTCTTCAGTCACGGCTGAACGACCTGGTCAGGGGACTCAACTTAATGTTCTATTGCATTATGCATGCTTGAGTAGGGAAATCGCTTTCTGTGTGATGTGGATTAAGGCTTTGTAGATTTTGTTGAGGAGTGAAACCTCATGAAGGTAGTGATATATAATCTGTTTGATTCAATTAAGATTCTTTCTTCCCATCTTCTGTTCCATTCTCCCAATTGGCTGGGCACTAGGAATGATTTTGGGGAATTTTGTCTTCAGGGTATGCCTGTTGTGTAAAGCTTTATGTAGTTTTTGCATGTACCATATATGATGTGTTTGACTAAGTTTAAATAACCATATATTAGTGTCTCATGTTACATGATTTGAGAAAAAGAATACAACCATCCGATTCATTGATAGTGGTTTACGTCTAACTTTTTTCTCTCTCTCTGCATGCTTAGAATTTCTTTGAACTTTTATGTCAGATTATGTATATTTGACACACAATCGGTAGAATTTCCTATTAGAACTTTTATCATGCTTCTGCTTATATATTTGTTTATTTATATATATATTTCCTTAGATAAATTGTAGGAACAAAGCACTGGACCATCTTTATGAAGAGCTCTGAAGGATGTTGCAATGGAGAAGGATCCAGCTGTTGTTGCACGGGTGGATGTCATCTAAACATTATGTGCATTTGGTTCTTATCACATATCCATGTGATAATTACTATTCTTCACCCACGAAGTCTAATATTTTAGTGTAGGAGGATCTTTCAGCTCAATTTCGCACTCTCAAAAAAGTGTAAAAGAAGCAGAACAGTACGAGGTATGCAGTTAATGCTCTTTTCTGACATATGATGTATCTTACGTTATTATTCTTACTTTTTGCTCTTCAATAGGCTGAGGAAGATGCTGCAGCCTTGAGAGCAGTGAACTAAACTCGTTAATTTACTTTTTTTTTTTTTTTTGCAGGATGATAAAGTAATACTTGAAAAGCAATTGCATGATATGGCTGTAGTGGTTGATAGACTAGAAAATTGCAGACAGAAACTTCTAATGGAGGTGCAGCAATCGCTTCCATGTTTTTTTTTTCCCCTGTAACTAGGGGGTTTTTGGGGTGGGTCTACGTTCTCAAGGCAAAGTCAATTTGTTATTTATTTTGACAGATTGATGGTCAATCTTCAGAGATAGAGAAGCTTTTTGAAGAGAATTCTAATTTCTTGTCTACTTATCAAGACGCAATTGGGATAACAAAGCATTGGGAGAACCAGGCAATCAGAAGGTTTCTAGAACTAGAGTTATGTATTAAGCATCTCTGTAAATCTATGTGCCATGGATTATAAATTAAGATGCAAGTTTCCCCTAAATTATTGTTGCATGATGATACGAATCTTAGAGAACCACACCTCAAAAGCTAGCTATGGAGATGGGAGAGCACAAGGCCATATAAACCCCACACTAGTTGCTCATACTTTCCAATGTGGGATGCAAGTCTTATACCTTGCGCTTGGGATCCTAACATACCACCACGCTCCGCAGCCCCGACGCTCACGCGGGCTGGCTGTGCGCTAGCTCCTGCTAGCCCCGGGCGAACACTGCAATGCCGACGTCACCACCTGTGCCGCACGATTGCAACTAGGAGACATGGTGATGACTTTGATACCAAATGATACGAACCTTAGGAGAACCACACCTCAAAAGCTAACTATTGAGATGGGAGAGCCCAAGGCCATATAAACCTCACACTAGTTGCTCATACTTTTCAATGTGGGATCCAAGTCCCATACCTTGCACTTGGGATCCTAACACATGATTATCACAGTCTGCATCAGTTCAGTACATATGATAGCTTATTCATGTCACATCTTCATAGCTTTCTGATAATGTGCTAAAGCTATAGTCTGATCTCTTGTAAAAGCTGATGTTATTTACAGTGTTTATTATTCTCTATACATGATAATTGCTTCTGTGTATGCTATATCCAAAATCTTTTCCCGGGGTTGGCATTGTTTCAAATATGACCATGTTTCTGAAAGGTGAGTAGTTCTGATAATCTGCATGATACGTTATTTTTCAGGTCAAAGACTGTCTGAAGCAAAATGAAGACCTCCGTGGAAGTCTAGACAAGTTAAGAACTGAACAGGCCAGTTTAGTGTCTATGAATGATAAGACTATCCTGAGAGGTTAATCAGAAATCCCGAAATATGCTGTCAGCCTGAATGGTTTGCCAGAGTTTCTATCCCTCAAGGTTGGTTCATAACTTAAGAGGTTGTGTTTCTTAGTGAGTCCAATGATCTTTTCTTTGAGGAATAACTACCAGTTTACATCCTGGTCCTTTTCACTTTATGCATTCTTAGGGACATCTTATTGAATGTGAGTTCCTTACTATTCCTAATTGTTGTTATAGGGCTGGGTGGCACAAGAACAGAGAAAAGCAGAGGCACTGTCGCTCATGTATTGCAGCTCTCAGCATAAGTTCAGCAAGCCACACAAGGATATAATGGACTTGCACGGCTGTAAGATCTTCTACCTGTTGTCTCATTTTATTTTATTTTTTTTCACTAGATGTTTTGGTGTACAAATTATTCATGAAAAATTCTCTGATTTTTTTTTCATTTAAAATATTGTAGCTATAAACCAGTGCTACAAAATATTGAGAGCAGTCTTATTGTAATGAAACGAGATGGTCTGTAACTGTGCAATAAACAGAAAGGGCAGTTTTGTGTCAACATTTGCAATGTATGCTTTTTGTGGTGGACTCTATCTGAATTGCTCAAGCTAAGATCATTGTTTAGCTAGAACAAGCCAAGTTCGAGAAGGGCTAACCCCAACTTGAGATCGAATCGCAGAAATTTACTGGCAAATACATCTTTTCTGACAATTTTTCTTTTTTGCCATATTCAACAACCTTTTTTCTCTAGTGGCTTCTCTAGTGAAGTTGTTACCATCTCGAGTGCATTGAGCTTGAGTTATCTTCAAGCTATTGAAGATTTGGAATCAGAACAGGTTCACCATGAAACCGAATTTAACACCTCATCTTTTACAAGTGTTTAGTCTGAATCACTTGTGTGTTATGTTTTGATTCATTTGTGAGTTGAAATGGAGAGTAGACATTTAAGTACACAAAAAATGTGTCATCATATGATTGAATGATTTTAGAGTAAGTGTAAAATAACGTTAAATTATATAAAGACATATCATCTATATATTCAATTGTATTATGCGTATAACATTGCTAAATAAAATTCGTACCGCACTAGGAAAAAGGTGGATAATGAGCATGGAAACTTGTGGCTTGTGTGGATTTTTTTTGAATTTATGTAACATTTTCAATAATTAATCGAAAGTTCCTCACATATTGGATGTCATATGTAGTTTTCCAAATCTTGGGATGGAAATGGTAATATAATTTGGTTTTTATCCAAGGAAAAGTAGTAGTAAATATAAAAACGAAATTACCTCGGAACAGAAGAAACAGCTAAACGGCAGCGTTTATAGAACAAACGCACTCACCGTTTCTCAATGATATAATGTCAGGTCACGCATAACAAAATCTTAAATCCCTAACCCTATAGAGCGGGCTTACAAGCAACATAACAATGTCAGTGTCGACCCAAAACCCGACCCAGCCGAAGCTGCGATGGGGAGAACTGGACGAGGACGATGGAGAGGATTTGGACTTCCTCTTGCCACCTAAGCAAGTGATCGGTCCCGATGAGAATGGGATCAAGAAAGTAATTGAGTACAAGTTCAACGACGAGGGGAATAAGGTCAAAATCACCACCACCACTCGCACTCGCAAGCTCGCAAATGCTCGTCTCAGTAAGCGTGCCATTGAGAGGAGAAACTGGGCCAAATTCGGCGATGCCGTGCGCGAAGATGTTGGTAGCAGACTTACCATGGTCTCAACAGAAGAGATCTTGCTTGAGCGACCTCGTGCTCCTGGTTCGTCACTTCTCTTTTCATTTGTATGTACATGTGTTGTACAGTGTGGTTTTATGTTGTTGATATATGGTCTGTGTGATGTAGATGTGTGGTTGAGAAATTTATAGGTTTTGGTAGTTTACTATGGAATGGATATATAAACCGCGAAAAGTTTGTTTTTTTCTTGGATGGCTTGTAAATTTGGTTCTGTATGTATTGTCATCCTGGCTATTTGCTTTTGTTATTTCACTCATATATGTTGTCGGGTTTGAAGATTTTCATTTTCCAATTTGTATGTCGTGGGGTTTGAAGATTTTCATCTTCCCTTGTAAATATATTGAAAATGATAGGGTTTGGCATGTGCCTAATTTTGAACTTAAGTGTTAAGGGGGTTTGGGGAAAGGTGAGTTATTAGAATAAATGAAAAGGGTTCCAATAAAATTTTGTTAAATGTTAACATTGATTTCAATTGTCTTTTATATGCTTTATTATTTCATTTGAGGAGGCTTTATTTGTTCCTTAAATGTAAGCATTTTATATGCTTATGCTCTTCAGGAATTATATGAGGATGTCTCCTTGGGTTATGAAATTGCAGTGCATGTTCTTTTTTGTCATTAACTATGGAAATTCGAGTTGGATGTTAATTAGTGATATAAATTTCAGGAATTAAGAAGATTATAATTGTGTTCATAAAATGACCAGTGATGACTGCTCATTTCGGTTTTCTTGTTCCTTGGCCAGTATTTTAGAAAGAGCACAATACTTTGTGAGTGGAAGGCTGATGAATCTAGCCTATGTCCTGAATAGTAAAAATGAAGGGCCTTAGCTGTCTTGTAACTGATGGCTGTTATTAGATACTTGTATTGTTATTTAAGTTTATGACATGGGAAGACTTTGTGTTGTGGTTGGACAATTGTATTCTTACAATACCCCTTTCAAGAAAATGTGCTAGCTGAATTAGCATTATTTTACTATACCGTAGAAATTCTTTGACAAAACTGCATCTTTGTGTTACAGTTTAGAGACATATATAATCTTTTAACTGCCTTACTGCATATCTATTCTGCATATATCATTGAGAAATGGAGTTTGTGTTTTTCTTTTGCATAAGAGAACTGAATGAGTGACCATGTTTATGTTAACTTGGTACACGAGATTAATTGAGTCCCTTGTTAATATCTAAGTCTGATTGATTATTATGTCTGTATAGTATTAACTTTTTTCAAATGCATCATACAGAATTAAATTTTGATTTCCTTATTGCTGCTATTTTTTTGGTGTTACTGCTGTATCTGTAAGATTTGTTAAGCCCCATTGTATTGCAATGGATGTCTTGTATTGTTTATTACAACCCCCTTTCCTTTATACTGAACTTTGAACTTGCCAACAGGCAGCAAACCAGAAGAAACAAAGGTTGCAGGAGATTCCTTGGCTCAACTTGGCAAAGGAGGTGCTGTTCTCATGGTGTGTAGGACTTGTGGTAAGAAGGGTGACCACTGGACGTCAAGGTGTCCCTACAAAGACCTTGCTGCACCATCTGAGGGATTTGTTGATAAGCCGGCCGCATCAGAAACCACAGTTGCTGCTGCTGGTGCAACCAAGGGAACATATGTTCCTCCTGGCATGAGAGCTGGGGCAGAGAGAACTGGAACTGATATGAGACGCAGGAATGATGAAAACTCTGTTAGGGTCACCAATCTTTCAGAGGACACTCGGGAACCTGATCTGCTTGAGCTTTTCCGGCCTTTTGGTGCTGTAAGTCGTGTTTATGTTGCTGTTGATCAGAAGACTGGCATGAGCCGAGGTTTTGGTTTCGTGAACTTTGTGAACAAAGAAGATGCTCAGAGAGCAATCAACAAACTGAATGGTTATGGGTATGACAGTCTCATTCTCAGAGTTGAATGGGCAACACCGAGGACAAACTAGATTCTGCTTTCCTTACCAGTTTTAATGTTCTACAATAACAATTTTGGTTATTGCAATATTTATGAACTTCCTAAAGATGAGCAGGATTTGACGTGGTCAATATTTATGAACTTCTGAAAGATGATCAGGATTTGACATGGTTTTGTGACAGTGTGGCTTCTATAAAAGTAATTTGTATGCAAATGATTTGACTTGTGCATTTCGTTCAACCTTTTAACATCCCTTGATCTGGTGCTTGTGAAAGCTGGTTTAGCGTAGCCAAATAATACTATTTTTTGTTTTGGTTAAAAAAGGGAGTAATGATTGATATATTTGGGTTATAGAGTGAGGACTATTTGTTTTTGGAGTCTGGGGGGTTGAAATGTTTGGTAACTAAGAGAAAAAGAATGTAGTTTCTCATGGCATGCGAGGTATATACCATCTAAAACAGAGACTTCCCCCTGTAGTTGTTTGTAAATCACTGGATGCCTCATTGCGTGGCAGATCATGAAGATTAGATAGACGTCTTATCTTGACTCAATGGAGTCGAATGTTCAATAGGGTCGACCCCTAAATTAGGATGGAGAGCCTATACTTAGGATTAAAGTCCAAAAGCAACAAAAGAAGATAAAAACGTGGTAGGACTCTGCAAATACAACAAGAGGAGATCAAATCTCGTGACACTTAGAAGGCGGGTTCTTTCTTTATTATTTATTTTTCAGTTGTTATTTGGTGATATGGTTCGTGATCAACCTTAGTCATCTATCAGGAAAAGGACATTATCATATAGTTTACTGGCTTTTTTGAATAATAATATGACAGCAATACAGGAACAGACTGGAAGATAGAAGGCGCAGGATAATGTTGCTTGCTTCGCAATAATTCCAAAAGAAAAAGTTGCACACCCTCTTTAGTATCTGTAGAAAACTAAAAGCAATGTGGACTTTTAGTATGGAAATTATGGTGGTTTTACTTTGTGATCATTGTTATTGTGATATCACATGTCGAGGCAAAGCTAAAATTGGTTGGTATTGCACCTACTGAAGAAGAATAGTTGATTTTTACTTATCAGTTTTATATGAAAATTTGATTAGTTGTTACATCACATATGCACAAACCTCCACTACAAAGTCCAAATCCAATTTGGCAGTGATGCATGTGGGTCATTTTACTTTTATATTAGCATAATCTTCAACCCACATGATACATTTACCTTATCTCAAAAATGGATCTTTTTGCTTATTATAAAATCATTAGAACAAATAATTTTATGCTATTGATGCTTATGCTTATTATCAGTATGTCGTCTTTCTCATATAGGTAGCCTTCAAATTTTATGCATGCAACTAAAATAACTCTACATTTATTGTGGGGTTCTTAAATATGAAAATTGTTGATATGTGTAAGATATAATGCCATGGAAAATAATTGATCTCTCATAAATAAAAGAGTAATATTATACATACCTAATTTAAATATATAAATATGTATATATTTATGTATATCATCACTTAATTGATTATTATTTTATTTTTACTTCAAACTAATTTATTCACGTAATGATGTACATCAAATATACACTCATTTGTTCTTCAAAGTTAGCTTTTCTAAACTCAAGGGGGAAATGATATAAATTTTTTGGGTATAATAGTAAAATGATAATTTTATTTTTATTTCTAATAAAAGTTAATTTATGAATGAGTGTTTAAGTTTTAGTTTATGAATAAGCGTTTAAATTTTTAAACAGTTACGAATATACTTTTAAGATTAGACTAAAACTTAGGTGAAAAATAGTTTTTTGGCCAAAAGAAAATATATTTAAATAAATAAGTACATAGATGATATATCATTATATGATTAAATAATTTTAAATTAAAGATAAAATAATATTTAATTATATGATAATACATTACTGATATATTTATTTGGTGAGTTTAAAATATATCCATGTAACAGTGTTATTCGCGAAAATTGGTCAAAAGGACTGAAAATATTCGATTGAAGGAAGAAAATTACAAGAGCAAGTCTACAAAAGGTTAGGCTTACATCTGCGCTGGCCACGCACACCTTCTTCTCTCCACATATACATGTATGCACGCATGCACACAGAGTCTCAGAACAAATTTACTGCCAAAAATTCATATAAAAGGGCCCAAAGTCAGCCCAGATTCCCTTAGACAGTCTGTCTCATATCTCATCTCGTGGGTGGCCCTTGTTTTGCTGTCTCTAAAATCTCCATTTCTCTTCACTCTCTGTTTTCTAATTGACTCTCTCTTGGTTTTCTAAGCCACATTGCTCTGAGATCAACTCTCATGGCGTCGATCATCGAATCTGCTTGGCAGGTGTTTTTTCTCTTTCTTTTCTCTGCTATTGTTTACTCAAGATTTTACTCTTCTCTCCTTATGGATCTGTTTATGTAACCCACTAGTAATTCTTTGTTTATGCATTCAAATTAGTGGATTGTCATTAGTTTTTTTCATTTTGTGTGATTTTCTTTCCAAGACGTAGATGATTTGTGTTAGACGTTATTGTTCGGTTTTTGGTTTTTCAAAGATGGTGACGCTTCTAGCTTTGATGGGACTTCTCTATCTTTTCTAGTTGAGTGTGAAAAAGAAACACCATTTGTTAGATCTTTGTTTGTTTCACAAGAAATATTTTGCGGCAATTACGAGATGTTAAATGCTGAAAACTTGTTACTGGTCAGTGTATGACTAGAATTATCGGAAGTAAAATTATAGTTCTCATTTGTATGATAGAAGAGGGATTGTGTATGATTTTATCTGTTTGGGATTGATGATTGATGATATACGTGTTGATTCTTGAAACTCCTGTTTGATCATGATGCAGTTTCTTATCACACATTTCAGCGATTTTGAACTGGCCTGTCTAGGGAGTTTCTTTCTTCATGAAAGTGTCTTTTTCTTATCTGGACTTCCTTTTATATATCTGGAGAGGGCAGGATGGCTGAGCAAGTACAAGATTCAGGTTTTTTCTTTCTCCTTTCTGTTATATTAGTGCTGTCACTTTTTTAAGCCTTTTTTGTTTGGATACATATTAAGCTAGATATTCTGATAGAAGGAAAGGGAAAAAGGAAAAAGGAGAATTTTTTATGCTAAATAATTAGAATGGATTTGCTATTGCTTTTGATGATTTTCAATCATGCTGCAGTAACTTTGATGCTTGCTTCTCATCTTAAAGTACTATCTTATCATTTTTCACATGCGCCAACTATGGTGAAAGCTTTAGTGTTTTTAATTTATATTTACTTTTGAAGGGCTTTTATGCATGCTTTTCATGTGTAGCCTTGGTAGATGTTGGGGATATTTCATTTATCAAAGGTTTTTCCCAGTGTCTTGACTGCTTAACTACTTGAAGTTCAGAATGCTTACTAATTTCTGGTTTTATACAGACAAAAAACAACAGCCCTGCAGCTCAGGAGAAATGTATCACTCGGCTACTGCTGTATCACTTTGGTGTTAATTTGCCAGTTATGCTTCTATCCTATCCTGTCTTCAAATACATGGGCATGCGAAGTAGTCTTCCTTTGCCGTCCTGGTATTTTCAGGTTCTTTATGCACTAAAGCTTTTTTCATAAATACATTGTTATATGCGATGCATTTGTTACTCTAGAAACATTTTCAATGATTTCTTCTGTATATATGTTTGTATCTTTTGTGAAGCGTGTTTAGCTAAATCCTGTTTGTGGTTCTGCAGGAAAGTGGTTCTATCACAGATAATATTCTACTTCATCCTGGAAGATTTTGTATTCTACTGGGGGCATCGCATATTACATACAAAATGGTTGTACAAGCATGTACACAGTGTCCATCATGAGTAAGTCAGACTTGGTTTTGTATCTGGTGCTTAAATCTGTGAAAAAATTAGTTGTCTGGACTTCTCAGATGCACTTATAGTTGTTTTGTTCCATTGACAGATATGCAACACCATTTGGACTGACATCTGAATATGCTCACCCTGCTGAAATATTGTTTCTTGGGTTTGCTACCATCATTGGTCCTGCCATCACTGGGCCCCATCTGATGACTCTCTGGTTGTGGATGGTACTTAGAGTCCTGGAGACGGTTGAGGCGCATTGTGGTTACCATTTCCCATGGAGCCTGTCAAACTTTGTACCCTTGTATGGAGGGTGAGTTTGTACATTTCCTCTGGCTAGTATGTTGAGCTTGGTTTTCATTTTAGGTAGCTATTTTATTATTTGCTGCTGCTGAAATCCTACTTCTCATACTTTTCAGTGCTGATTTTCATGACTATCATCATCGTCTGCTTTATACCAAGTCTGGAAACTACTCATCAACATTTGTTTACATGGACTGGTAAGTTGTTGGATAAGCAGTATGATGCTTTTTGTGCGTCTTTAGTGAAGTATGTAACAATTGCCAATATATTTCTCTGTTACTGATTATGCACAATTATCAAATAGAGGACAATAACAATGCCCTCTGTAAAACCTAATTCTTAAGTAACTAGACATACTGCCTTGTCCAGCCACTTCAAATAAATAGAAGATGAACTGTTCATACTTCAAAATCATCTATTACATGGGAGTATTTGGTCCAGAAGTTGGATATGCTTGACCTTGAAATTAATATTTTACTCCATTAAAGGTACCTGGAATGTTGCTAGAGATAACAGGCATGGTAGGTTTTTGTACTTAGACTCAAGCTTTTTAGTGAAGGTGGAGATGGAGGCTTGTCCAAATGTCACAAGAGAAGCAGAAAAACATATCAAGTAGGGAGGACTAGTCACTGAAAGGCGGAGAGTCCTGTTCTCTGCCCTTCTCAGTTACTTATCATCTGGATGCTTTGTTGAGTGGCTTCCTGTGGTGCCTCCCTTTCTCATTAACCTGGATTAAGGCCTACGCCTTAAGTTTAAGTGTAATTGGGTCAAATTTATGCTCATTGTCTACTTACCATTTCTCTAGATGTGACTGCACAATGTTTCCGTTCTCTGGGTTGGACAACATTATGACTATGCAAAAAATTGGGTCATATCTGTGTCTGGCATCAGTAATCTTTATAGGTCCCTCTGTCTTGTGTTATAAGTATGCTTGTTTGAATTGTCTACTGACTGAGGCCTCCCTAATTTATATTTGATTAATTGGGATCCAGAGCATTGCAAAAAATTTTACTTGCAGAAAAGTAATCAGATGATCTATGGGTTGTCAGTATTCTTGGGGATGAGGTATCAAAAAGATACTTTCATTGTCTGAGTCTTTGTTTATGCGTGGTGATATTCCCTGGTTAGAATTTGATGCTTTCTATTGCTACATACTTTTGTTCCATGTTGCTTACTTCATCAAATTTTTCTATCTGGTGAAAGGTCCTTTTGCATTAGTTCTACGTCCATATGCACATTTTTGACTGAGAAATTGATTTAATGAAAGTTTAAATATAGGGTTTAAGTGATTTGCTTTCCAGACATTTGAAGGAATTACTTCTGTTCCTTTATGGTTTAACTTTGTAGTTTGGCTTGGTTTCAATAATGGGAAGCATAATTAAATTTAAACATCTCTTGCTGCTGAGAATTTGTTTTCATTTGAAATGCCTGATGAATACATGATCTGCTGCTCCTTTTGTATATTCTTTCAGGATATTCGGTACTGATAAGGGTTACAGAAAGTTGAAGGCACTAAAGAGTACCGATTATGAAAATGGCAACAAGCAGACATAACAATAGAAAATTCTTTTTGAATGAGCTTGACATTTAGAAAATGGGTTCCTGGTTAAAAGGGCATCTTGGAAAAGGTTTTGTTCTGCCCCTGTCCCATCTAGTGTGCAATTTTATCTTTTAGTTGTTTACTTAGCCGTTCATGTTTACAGCGTGTAGTGATATGGAATCATTGGAAAGATCTTGAACGTTTTGCTCTCTTGTTTCATACATTAATGAAGTTTCTCTGCTATAAATAAACCTTTTCGTTCAGTTTTTCCGTGTCTCCATATTAGACACTCAATGAATTATGCTGCATGGATGATTTTCAATCCTTGAGTCACCAAATATTAAGTAACAGTGAAACTCATCAAAGGGTATGGATCCTCTGTTAACAGAATTAATCTGTTTTCACCAAGTCGAAAAGGCTGGATTTATACATGGTTGATTGGGTGGTGATAGATGGTGGATAAAGGGCATGTGATTATGTTTTTGTTTCAGAAATGACAGGGATTGGAATCAATCTGTTGGGTTGCAGCTAGGGAGTGCATATTGATGGCATAAATGTGATCATCGAATAGATTCAGGGGACGTAAAAGTGGAGAAGACTGAATTGCTTAAACTGCTTGAGCAGTTAAACTATGCAATGCAAAAGGCAAAGGAAAAGGGAATGGGAAACTTGGAAAAAGACGCTTGAGGTGGCAAAGGCAAAATAGAAAAGGAAAAGTAGGTTCGGATGTCTTGGGGGAGTTTTTGCATGGAAAAAGTGGGGCAGTGCACTGTGACCAACCCAGAAGGTGCTGATTTAACAAGTGATCCCTTCTTTTTCAGAGGAATCTCACCTCAGCAAGGCAGTTTTTTACCCATCCAATCACTCATATAGAATAAATAAAATTTTAAAACTAATAATTAATCTTATAATTATTATAATAAATAAATTAACATTTTAATTTTAAAATATTCCCTTTTAAGGTGTCATGTTGTCTCAATATTAATGTTAATTTGGGAAAAAACTGACATCTCACCGTTTTGGAGTACTTAATGTTTATATCACAGCGCAACAGATGCTTCGAAAGGTCGAAACTCCCAACCCAGGAAGAATTTTTATGTTTCAAAATTTGGATGGTTTCAACTAATGGTTTAAAAATCGGATCAGATTGGCCAATTTAATTAATTAAATTAAAAATTCGTTTCAAATTTGATTTAATAAATATAAAATATCAATTTTATTATTAACTCAATTAAACGTAAGTTGGATAAACTGATTAAAATATCAAGTTTGATTTTTGAATTCTTTTAAATTTTAATTATTTTTAAATAATTTAATTATTTTTTATTAGATTTGATAAATTTTTTAATACTTAAAAAAAAAATTCAAAAAAAAAAATCTTATATCTATTAAAATGTCTTTTATAAACAATAATTTATAAAATTATATTTTTTTTATACCATCAAATTAACATTTTTTTATTTTAATTATTATATTGGAATCAAATAAATAATTATTATTCTTTAAAAAAGATATATGATAATTAATTTTATTTTTTTATAAAATTTAAAAAAAATCTATTTATTATAATTTTTGATAATAAATTAAATTAACCAATTTTTTAATTAAACCAATCAAACAACTGATTTCAATCATCAATCTGCTTATAAAAACATCAGCTTCTAACTTAAGTCCCATGTTATATAGGAACCTGTGAGCGTGAGCTCATTCTGTCGAATTGTTCACCAAACATATTTGTCATTGCCTTGTTTCAGAGAAAGTTGTTAGCTGCACCCGAAACTCCCTTTGCCCCACGTCTTGTTTAATTTCCCATGATTTCTTAATTTCATTTAGAATTGATCATGCCATTGCAATATGCATTGGACACCTAACCTACTTGAATATGGCACTAACTTTATGAATTTTGGAAGACAACTACCTCTACCCCTCACCCCTTTCCCCTTCCCCCTTCCCCCTTCCAGTCGGAGTCTTTCTGCAACATAAACAAAAATTGATTTCAAATATTTTATATTCAATTCACAAACTATTACACTCTTTCATATTCCTGAGTTCCGGTGAAGAAAAGATATATTCCCATCTGAAAATGAAATGAAAACCACAAAAAAAATAGGTAAAAGGAAAAACATTTAGCAATCCAATCTTTCTTTCTTGGATATGTATCCATTTTCCCTTTGCAACAGTATCCATTTCTTCTTCTTCATCTTCATCTTCACCCTCAATTTTTTTTTTTTTTAAAAATAAAGAACGAAAGAAAGTTCAACACCAAGGAAAAGAAACCCTCGACTCCAACGCCCCAATAGACTAACCCAACTTAGTTTCACGATTTCGTTATGTGGCTTTTCTAAGATCTACCACCACGACGCTCACGTTGTCGCTACTGTGCCTCGCCAATGCCAGCTTCGTCAGTAACAATGCTGCGTCCGAGCATGACTTGTCCGATTTCTCCCACCCGTTATTGGCGGCCTCCACCTCATTATGCGTCGGAGATAATGGTGGTGATGATGTAGTTGTTACAGCTGCTGCACGAACTTTACCACGTAAGCACATACGCGCTACCCCACATGCTGTATCATTTGACACCACGTCCCACAGACCGTCCGTTGCTAGTATCAGACAATCATCCTCCGCCGTCCGATCGATGATTGTTATCTCTGGCTCACAGCTCACGTACGGTTTCAGGTAATTGTCACCGATTGCTCTTGACATAGCCAACACTCCCAATACTCGCGCCCCGTCCCAATAGATCACCCGACCACCCAACGCTTGGATCCGGTTCAGCTCATCGGGTCGATCCGGCTGTTTTAACCAGGCATATGAGTCCACATTGTTTGATATTAATTACATATTTTGAATTTGATGAAACAAAAAGGATGAATAATTTAATTAGTGAAGTTACCTTGTGATCGGAAGACACAGCAAGTGCCTTGCCGTTACGACACAAAACCGCCCTGGAATCTCCACAGTTAGAAATGACAATCTTATCCGCCACCATAATAGCAACAACCGCCGTAGATCCAACGGCATCGCACTCCGGCGTTTGAAGCTCACACCTACACGTGGCTTTGACCGCTGCGGCATTACACACTGTCACCTCCCTGTCCATGCGCTTGAAGCTTCTTTCCAACAACCCCTTCCATTCTGTTATTTCCGCTCCCTTGTTTTCTAGCTCTTCCTTCACCAGCTCATGCAGCCGCTCTCTACATCTCATCGCCACCTAAAAATTTACAATTTTAAACATACAAGCAAATGATGAAATTATTTTTCAACTAAAAAGTTCATAAAAATATGTTTTATATATATAAATACATGAGAGCAGCCGTGGCCGTCATAAACACCAAAATAATGCAACTCTTCAGTGGTGGTTTCATATTTTTGGCCGAAAAAGGATGGGTGAACTGCCACAGCATCTTCCATGTCTCTTCTTCTCCCACAAACCGATGCGACACCGTATTTAGGGTACGATTCTGGCAGTACTAAAAACCTTAAACAATGACTCGGTATCGATATCTCTTTACTTTCCAGTTTTCCGTTTTCTACCTTTATTATTAGTTGTTTTTCGTCCTCATCTGAAGCACAGTTCTCTACAGAGAAATCGCGGTCACGAGAACACGACGTCGTATAAACTTCCAGCTTCGACCGTTTCTGTTGTTCGTTTTCCGTTTCTGGTGGCGCCACTTCAGTGACAATTTTGAACCGTCTGATCTCCATTCTCCTCCGGCGTGCTGCACGTGAGCTTTGCTCGCACGGTGTCGATGTCTCACTCTCGTTAACAACTCCACAACATATCTCCGCCATCCAGAAGTTAACTACACTTTCCAATTATTCACAAAGATTGAAGATTAATTCTTTCTTTCTTCCCTTCTCTTCTCTTCTTCAGCAACGAAAGAAAAAAGAAAGTGAAAAGATTTGATTAGATTTACTATCTCATGCTGTATAGTGTTGGAACTGTATAATGATGAAAGAGGAGGCCGGCGCCCTTAAGAGAACGCCTTCTAAAGGAAATTCATTCATGGAAGGCCTTGTATGTAGGGACCTGTAAACGAGATTACTTTTTGTGCTTCTCCCTACGGGCAGCTGCCCATCAACGTCACGGGCTGACCGAACAGTTGCTAGTGTGTGAGACGTAAGTGCTTCTCTGCCTAAACCAACACATCTTCACACTTGATTCCATTTTCTCACTTCCCTTAACTTCCAACACGTGTTACTTTCAATCTGGTAGGGACATACGTGGTCCATTGAAATATATACAACGCGATCACAGGTCTTCCTTTTCTGACACGCATGTGCTGTACCACCAAGGCGTTGTTTCGGTGCAAAACTTTTTTTTCCTTTTTTTTTTTTATATATAGATATATATTTCTCTCTCCCTACTTTATTTTGACTTAGTAACACGTGTCTCAATCCTCGTATACGAAATTGAACTAAAATTTTTCTTTTTAATCCTCAAGTTTCGACTTTATTCCGCCTGCGTCTTGTAGCCCAATCAAATTCTCCAACGTATCACTTGTGATGGAGATGCACGGGTCCACCTGTCAACGTCATTGACGCTTACAGATTAATAAAGAGCACCATTCCTTACTCCATCAACATACACGTGTACATATCACAATTACTCTCCGCTCACCCGACCCGATGCGTTTCCTCTCTTCCCCAACAACCCGTTCACTTCAAGAATTTATGTTAAGGTTACGTGTACATTTACATGATCAATCACTGAGAGAGAGGGCCCTCGCAAAAATTAATATGATTTTTAAATTAGGCGGGGACGGGGGAAGATTTTTTTCATTTTTACATATACCGTACTGAATTATAATGAGATAGGGTGCACCAGCATTATCTACAAAAAGGATTCTAGACGAACGTGGAGAGATATGAGTGGACAACGTGTTCATACAGGTACGAGAGGAAGGTGAGTGGGGACTACACTAGTAACTGAACCCTAACATTAGGATTCCACGTGTAGTTTCTGGCTGGCTGGCCAGAATTGTACTGTACTGATAATGACAAGAAGTTACAGTGGCACGCGACAGGCAGACCCTAACCAGAGGAATTTAACTAGAGTTAACATAACATTTGGTTAAAAAGGAAAGAGGTTAGTTAGGTGATGTTGAAGAAATTGGTTGAAATGGAAAGGAAGCAAAGGTGCCGAGTGTGGGGCTTCTGTTGTGTTTGCCTTTCCCAGGAAAAAATAAGGTTAACGGAACCCGAAGCGGTACACGGCAAGCAAGGGCATTGGCGAATGAGAGAACACGTGACGGTGGGGATGGGTGGCGGAAATACGTGGTGAGAGGAGAAAGACACGTTGAGTTCAGATGGGAGGAGTAACAGAAGGAATGGTTTACGTGGTGGGATGATTGCAGGCTTTTAAAGACATATGGCTACTGCTTTGGCAGAGTCAAGAAAATTGTCCGATTAGGTATACCATGTATTAGTAGAAATATACATAATACATATTATAACTGATAATTTACATTAATTAATAATTATTTATATAAGTCTCTTTTTACAATATTTTAATATCAACTTTTACTCGTTTGCAAGTCAAAATTTTGGCAAGCTGATTCTTGGCTTCTGCAAATAATTAGTTATCAAATTAATTATTAAACCCTATTATAAAAGCTAGCAATATGAGTTAGCAAATTATTTAAATTTGCTTTGTAGCAGCATATATGGATCCTACACTTACTGATGCTACAACACTAACGGAAGACATGAATATCATACTTGCTAATCCTCAAGCTTTCATCGAGGATGACAAAGTTGGGACAAGTGGTAAACGGAATCCAAATTGGTGATAGTGAGAAATGTAAAATTTTCGACCTTGTAATCCAAAGTTGGTTCGGTCCTAACATAGTAATGATGATGAGAATATAAAAAGATTTTAATGTATCTACTATAATGTTATATAAAATAAATGAAACCAAGAAAAAGAAAAATAGATAAGACACCAGGGTTTTAACATATTTTAGCCTAATAATCAGAATGTTTATGTATATAGTATTGTTATTATCTAATGTTTATTGTAAAAAATACAAAAGTATTTCTACGCTAGTTAGTCTCTCTTCTCTTTATAGGGATATTATTAGATGCGATTTCTTGTTATCAACTAATATACATAAATTTGAGTTTTACACAAGATAAATTAAGATAGCAGTGATAGAAATCAAAAAGATTTTGGTGTGTTAACTATAACGTGATATGAAATAAATGAAACAAAAAAAAAAAGAAAATAAATAAGACATGAGATTTCAATGTGTTTTAGTCTGATAATTGAAATACCTACATCCGAACTCCTAGGAAGAGCCTTAGAAGCCACCTCTCATGAATTCTTTTCCTTTAGTATGGCTTCAAATTTAATTTGTCAAACACACTTCTTATGTTGCCCGTTAAGAAGAAGTTAGAATGAAGACTTAGGCGTGAATCGACATAGAATCCCACAACAAGATCATCATATAGATTCTCCAAGTTCCTATAGTCTTATTTGTATTCAAAAAGTTGGAAGACAATTGTGGTGCAATTAAAAGTCTTTCTTGAAGTCAACCCTTTAATATGACTATACACAACAACTTACAAAAAACAACTCAATAGTATTCCAGCTTGAAGGTCAAAGGACTAAGTCTCAAGAGGTTGATCTATCTTGCAAAAGCCTCAAAATGAGAAATAAAGACCACTCACACCACGACCTCAACAATAACTCAACATCAAATGAACATCACCTCTGAAAAAATCCAATTCTAAGTATGGATATCTTGCCAACCGACTAACAATTAAGTAATTCATATTCAATATTTTATGAGTAGTTACACTCTTTCCAAAAAAAGAATTTATCTAGGTTTTTTTAATAGTTAATCTTTATAATACTAATTCAATCAGAAATTAATATTTTATTAAAACAGAATAATAAATATAAGATTATCTTTTATTTAAATTCAAATTAGGGATGAAAGTTAGGAGAATCCTAATATGGTAAAGTTTGAATGTACTTTCCATACAAAGAATCAGTGAAAAAAAAAATAAAGGCGACACAAGGCAAAAGGGGACACATAAAAATCACACAGCTACATGACAAAATATCATTGCATTTTTACTCTCTAGTGCTACACTTATATTAATAATAATATCATAGACATGTGCATCCGATCATCCCTTTAAATCATATTAAAAATTTTATATTTTGTCTAATTATTTTATTTATACTTTTAAAAGTAGTAGTTGACTCTTCTCAGTCTTTTCAAATTTTAATAGCCGTTACTATAACATATTTTCACGTTAGTCTGATTATATGTGTCATTGATGATGAAAAATTGCACCATCAATGATGTTATGTTGTCTAGTTGTTATGATGTTTGCCACTTGGATCAACTGAGCTGCTTCCTTCACATAAAGATATCATTAGGCATTTTTTATTTCATCACGCAATCAATTAGTTGCCATTTGGGCAGAACATGAAGAGCCCTCTAAGTAAGGAAAACTTTAAAAAAAGGAAAATCCCTAAAAGACATGAAGACTCGTTTGTGAGTACAGATAATGGGGGTCGTTAGGTGGGAAGATCTAAGTCGTCAAGCACCATTTCTTAAATTGCTCTAAAAGTTACGGTTAGATTTGAGTTAAATTAAGTTTACGCATATTTAAATTTGAATTTGACTCAATTTGTATAGAATCAAACTTAAATTCATTTAAAAGATATTGAAGTTCAACTCATTTCAATAAATGGATTGGAGTTTATGTTTGAATTAAGTTTTGAGTTTACCTCATTACTAAAACAATATCATTTTAATATATGTTAGTTAAAATAACGTTATTTTGTATTGAATTTTTCAAGTTTACGAATTTGATGAGTTGAATATCTCTAAAATTAGAATTTGAAAATATTGAACTCTCAAACTTGAACTGAGCTCATTTTAGATTCTTTCAAATCGAACTTAAACTTAAAGAAGCTTGACTCAAATATAATTTTACTCTCATTCATATATTTTTTTTTGAAAACAAAAAGAAAGCGAGTGGGATAAATGGAGTCATTCCCTTTCGTAAGAATTTTTTTATTTTAAAGAAAATAATTAAACACAAAATTTTATGAGTAATACTATGTGTACCTATTTTTGATACATAATTTATATATACAGTGATATATCATCATGTAATTAGGTAATTTTAAAACATGTATCATCATTTGATAAAGAAATATCTAATCATATGATGACACCTCATCTGTGTATATAAATTATGTATAAAAAATAGATACATATAGTTTTATTGAAATTATATATAAATAAAATTAAAAAAAAAAAGTTAACATATTTGAAAGAATTAAAATAAAAGACCATTTTCATTTCATTCTTCAAATTTTTAGACCATTTAAAATAAAAGAAATCCATAAAAGAACACTCTGCAAACTCATAAAGGATCTCTAGGTTTAGATTTTCATAAACAAGCTTCTGTAATTAAGAAAGAACATCCGACCGTAAATAGATAGACATGTTCTCCTGCAAGAATTAAAAGATTGTAATTAAGGGCATTGCTTCTGACTTTCTTGATTGTCACCAAACTTTTGCAGCCTGACAAATTCTGAAATCAGCCTTCCTGCATGCTGCAAAGTAGCCATCATATCTTAGATTGGCACACATGAGGGGTGTAAAATAAAATAGAACTATTTATACATATATATATATATATATATATATATATTTTTGATACATAATCAAGTTAACAAAATGGTCTAAATGTGATCCGAGATGACTCAATCTTAAAAGTAGATTTGATTTAATTTAGTTTGACTCAAATTCGAATTAAAAAATTTGATTTGTTTTTTAATTTGAGTCCAACTCAAGCTAAAAAGTGTTTAATTTGATTCGATTTGAATTTTGAATTCTAATTGTAGTTTAAATTTGTAACTTGATTTGACTCGAATTTATGGTTCGAATTAGCTCGAATTTAATAGTTTGAATTCATGGCTTGGTTTAACTCGAATTAAAAATTTTGAACATTATTTACATAAAACAATGTCATTTTGTTAATGAATAATGAATCTTAACTATATATTTGGATCGTTAATTCGAACTAAACCAAATTATAAATTTGAATCATACATTCAAACCATCAATTCAAACTGAACCAAATTATAAATTTGAACTATAAAATCGAGTCAAATTTAAATAGAACCAAATTGAGCTATTTTTTATCCGAATCAAACTTGGACTAGACTTAATTTTGATTAGATAAACTCGAGCCAAAAGATATTTGATCTTGGCCTAATCTAAATCTACTCTTATGTGTTATTATATAATTGAATAATTTTAATTTAAAAATAAAATAACTCTTAATCTAATAATTTATATATAAAAATATGTATAGGTAATATTACACGGCAAAATGTGTTGGGATTAGACTGTTTATTGCCCGTGAAATTGGGACAATGTCTGGGCTACAATACAGCAGGTTCCTAGTGGGCCTGAACATGGCCTTCAAATTTCTTAACAAAGACTTAATTCAAGTCTTGAGTTGGGTGATTTTCAGCCACTATTGAACTCCCACACACAGGCCGGCAATGGACCGCTCGTGTGGTACCAAAACCTTAATTAAAATTAAGGTTTTAATTAAGGTTTTGGTGGGTCATGCTAGTCCACGAATTTTACATACTCAGGAAATTAAACTAATCAATTAAAACAAATCTATTATTTACATGAAAAATATAAATTGATTTGTACAATTATTATACATTTATTCATATTTAAATTCCTGAAGTTTTCTAATATATTATGAATAACTTAATTTTGCATCTTAAAACATGTCATCGCTCAATCTTTTATGTACATTATTCTTTCAATAACATTTAGATGCAAATTGGCAATATTAAGTAAATAACTTTATTATTTAATGATACATTATCAAATATAATATAATTGTTTTTTACTTATTCTGTATTCAGTAAAAATTTGAACTAATTTTCCACAAATTGTTATGTTAGAATGTGGAATTCTAAACATGAAGTGCAAGAATTTTATTTTTCTAATTGTCGATCAAAATTAATATAATGATCGATATCATAAATTTTAGTTACTAAACTCCATAAATCAGAAGTGTATGATGTGAATAATTAAGGAAAAATAATGTAGTATTTATAAAAATAAATTTAAAAAATTAAAAATTCAAATAGCCATTATGCAACGGCTTCTTGCAAAAAGGCGTTATCTTCTCAAGATCAGACTGTCTCAAGATCAGAAAGTGTGGTAATGATACAATAGGGGAATATGAATGAAACACAAGTAGGTTTACACAGCCAGGCATGACCACAATCCAAAATATTACAATAAGAATAATGCTTGGGACAACAAAAGTCAGGGTGAAGGGGTGAAACAAGTAAGAAAAACAAAAGGAATCAGCTTTATGCTGCTGGAAAGTGCAGCAGGAGCTAGAAGATGACTTCTGTGGAGTTACGACAGGAGTAGGTAACTGACACCACGGTGAATACAGAGGCAAGAAAATACAGGATAAACATTCTAGTCATGAATTGGGTTGAAACCATTCACAGACATTCCCCCATCAACACAGATAATCTGCCCAGTGATGTAAGATGATGCAGGTAAGCAAAGAAATGCTACCAGAGATGAAACTTCTGTTGGGTCTCCTAGGCGCCGAGCGGGTGTTACAGAATATATTTCTTCTAAATAGTCCTTTTTATTAAGCACCTGGATCATGAAGCTCAAATGGCATATGAATAAGTTCAACCTAACTTAAAATAACATATGCAAGGGTGAACAGGAAGTTACTTGGTCCACCATTGTGGTTTTGATGTACCAAGGCGCCACAGCATTACATCTTATGTCGTCTTTTGCCCACTCACAAGCCAAATTTCGTGTAAGCTGATTGATAGCTCCTGGAGACAAACCAGGTAAACAAAATTAAAATAAAATTTCCTGTACTCTTCAACTGCAGTGAAATTCATGTCAGAAAGGTAAATTACCTTTAGTTGAACCCAGAACAGACATATTTTTGAGTGAGACAAAACCAGACACAGAAGATGTAAATACAACGCTTCCTGCTCCAGATGCTGTCAGCAGGGGATAAGCTAGTTGGCACAAGTGAAAAACAGATTCAAAATTTGTGGCCATGAGAGTGGAAAATTCCTCTGCTGTGAACTCTACCATTGGTTTCCGGATATTTGCTCCAGCATTATTAATCTACAAAAACATTAAAGCCTTGAACTTAATGTTAAACGAAAAAAAAAAAAAAGTGGTAACAAAGATGGAAGTATTCATTTTCATTTTGGCCCTTAAAAGGATCTAGGTTTTCTACATAAACGGTAGTAAAAAAGAACTAAAGTAGCATTCTGAAAGGACATACGGACAGTTTAGACAGTATTTTTCCCAAGCTATGATCATATTGGTTTCTGCCACTATACTTCATGGAATCTCATAAGTTCAAAAGCAAGAAATGTAGTTCAAAATTCAAACATGATAAAATGCAAATTGTTTTTAATTATAAGGCACTTGTCAATGACAGTGTGAGTCACAAAATTAACTACAAAGGAAGAAATTGCCATTGTCAGCATTTGTAGTTTTTTAAGGCTCTGAATTTGATCCCACCCTCAAACACCATAACAGAAATCTGTGGCATTAATATGCATCAATAACCGATCATTAAAGGCTAGCTGAGCCAATGCACTAGAATTAAAACCAGAGCCACAACAATTATACTACTCTCATGGGCAAATCAACGAACAGAATAAACACATACATAAGAAACAAAACCAATGTGAGAAGGAGAGATAAATTTAGGACCTTACCAAGATGTTGAGCTTGCCATCAAATACAGAAGAAACAGACTCCATCAAACTCGCTCTCTGCTCTCGAATAGATACGTCACACACTGACCCAGTAACTTGAAAACCTAAATCATCCCAATCTCTCAAACACTTGTTAAGCTCGCTCTCATTCCTCGAACACGTGTGGACTCTCGCTCCAAAACGCACCAACTCCTCCACAACCGCTCGCCTTTAAAACAAAGGATACTCAGTTTCACATTCAATTTAAACTCCACAAACGAAAGAAGGAAAAAAAACGAGTACAAATGTAGGTAGAAATTTGTGAAAGTATGGTTGCATACCCAATGCCGCGAGTGCCACCAGTGACTAAAGCGGTCTTGCCATGAAGAGACCATCGGTTTTGGTGGGATGACGCACTGTCACCGGGGATTGGATTGAGTGACAATGATATATCTGGGGGTGAGAGGCGTTTGGGATGATAACTAGGGGGTTTAAAGGTAGTTCGGAGATTGAAAGAACGGGTGAAATTGGAAAAACTATGGGTCGTAGAGATAAAGGAAGACGTTAGAGGAACAGTAGACAGTGTTGATGGAGGTAAATTGATTGTTCCAGCCATTGGTGCGGCGTGGCGTGCGTCGATGTACCGCACTAGACAGCCAGGCTTTCTACTACAACCCCACAACCCGTATATGAATTTTATATCCTTCATTTCACTGAACATCTTGTTTAGGTGTCACTAATTTGATAACAGGAGTTGATTATATAAAACTGAATGACTTTTCTTCGTTCTAGTAAACCTGAATTTTCGTGTTTCATATGTGAGAATTTTCCTACATTTTTTGTATGTTTTTGCAACTTACGCTGCATCCTGTTACTTTGATTTTCTCTTAAATCTATGAGAGCAAGTTTGCTTTCTTTATAAAGATCGTAGGGCACTTTTTTGGTACGAGGATTAAAGAGATTCCAACCTCAAAATTATAAGTATTTCAATGTAAAAAATTACAAGACGTTTAAACTATTTCTCAAGGGAGATTCTTGGAGGATGATCTTCTGAGAAGATGAGCTAATGGGATATTTGTAAAAGTCTTAAATCTATGTAAAACAATCGTTAATTATTCCAGCCAACACGGATAAAATACTTTTCGGTTTTTCTAAAGCTAAATAACAGTTGCCCCCCAAAAAATTTATGAATTTTTTTCCACCCCAAATAGTAATTATGAAAACTAAAAATCAATAGTTTAATAATTGAAGGAGACCTTGACTTGGGCAAGGACTTGGTCTAGTTTAACTCCTGGTTCAACTTATAGGACAAAAGGGTAATAAATTACTAAATCGAAGGGTTGGGACTGAAGTAGAAAGGTTTGAAGACTACTTCAAAAGTTGTTGGTGCCTCCAGTGGGCATGCGCATAGCAATGGCAATGGTTGGCTCCACCTTCTAGGCAAACATTGTTAGAGCTTCGTTGAGCATGAATTGACAAATCTAAGGGTATGGGTTGCAACTCAGGAAGTTAAGAGGGGTGATAGTTGTTTGTGTTTGAGTTTTGTGATTTACGCAAATAGCGATGAGATCATTAATAACTTTTTTTCTTTTCAATTTCACATGACAGTAAAATCAAACTTTTCGATTTGACAAAATCAGACAAATCCAACCAAGTCATAGTGAGTCAATGTTGTGAGCGAGAAAAATAAGGCAAGCTAGTGGTTGAATCTTTCAATTCTTGTTTGTGTTTTCCAAAAACCAAGAAATAGAAAAAGAGAAAAAACGACCAAAAAAGATGGTGATGAAAAATGATAAATATGAATTCATTAAGAACACTTTCATATATATTATACAAAATGATAATAGTATCATTTTATTGTTAAAAAACTAACGTTTGATTTTGACGGAGAGAGAAAATGAACTTTTCAAATGTAAAGGTTGGACATTTTCTTTCATTAAAATTCGGGCGGCAAATAGACATTCAACCACTGAATATCAGTGACATGACTGATAATTCCTAATGAAAGCCCAACAATTCACCATTAAATTTTCTACAAACTGATGATTCCTGAATGCTCCAATTTATGTTCAACGAAAAATGTGTTTTCTCCACAATCGAACAAAAAATTGCGAAAGAGAGTTTAATTATGAAGAAGATAGAATTGGTTTTTACTAGATGATCAAAACGTTTATGTTACGGTGGATGAGAAGACCAATTTTCGGGTGGGTCTTTGTTTGATTTTGAAATATTCAACATCTATGACTTTGAAAGTAACTTCAGGGTTTTGGTTCTTTCACTCCATCTTCTGCTAAAAGGACATTCTATATACATACAAATACTAAACTACACACAAAACTTTCTCTTCCCTTTAGCTTGATTACAGATTCATCTCGAAGATTGACACCCATCTTCAAAGTAAAGGAGACTCCCTATACATATAGAACCTCTTGTCAAATTTTACCCAGTCAAAGTATTATTTTATGTAATTTGAAATTATTAAAGAAGATCAACGAATTCAAGCTTGGTTATAGTGAATTTGACTCATTATCAACCAAATTTCATATTTGCATGTAAGCGTATTTATGAACATAAATCTCAAAAATGTATGTTTACCTAAAAGAGGAGAGACAAAAAATAAACGTCAGAGATAAGTTTTCTGTAGTAAAAGAGTTTTAAATTTTAACAATGTAAAAAATTTTGCCATCACTTGGTGTTAAAATTTCTTGTTACATAGATTTAAAGGCCTGAAAATTAAAAAAAAAATCCTTGAATATTGCTTTCTATATAATTCAAACATTCTCCAACACCACTGGTCTTATAATAATCAATGGCATATTTTAAGACAATGAATGTTGGTTTCATGACTATAGCTATATCCGCATTAAAATATTATTATTTTGATCAACTAGGGTTTCGCAGCAATTCCTTAGAATGAAATGTCACGGAATGGGAATTTTGTTAAACAATACTCACCTCATTGACTTCAATCATTGTAACAGTGTATCAAATTCAAGCTTAAAAGCAGTGAAACTCAATCCCATTCACTTATATCCCAAAAGAAATCTGCAAGTTTTTGTTCTAGTTCAATAGAATGACCTTCATCAAAATCTTATAAAAGCATTATAATTGTCATCAGTAGTAGTTATCTGATTCTTACGATAGCGATCTTGATGAAGTAGTGAGTATAAACAATGAAGCGAGCGCGATATTGGATGTGGGCAAGTAGCAAAAGCATTTTAGAGTCTAGTTCTGCTCTACCGGCCGACAGTTCATGGGAAGAGGAAGCCTTTGCAGAAGATGCGGCAGGGCCTTTTGGTGGCTTCATTTGGCCTCCAAGAAGTTACAGTTGCAGCTTCTGTGGAAGAAAATTTATGTCAGCCCAAGCTCTTGGGGGGCATATGAATGTCCACAGAAGGGAAAGAGCTAAACTGAAGCAGTCCCCTATATCCCATTCACCGTCATCTAATTCTGCAGCTTCTTCTAGATCTTTAAACATCTTAGAATCAAAGATTGAAGAAGCTTATACAAAGAAGCAAAGTAATATCGTCGAACCTTATGATTGGCCTATTAGCTTGAGTTTAAGTGTTGGCTTGGGAAGAAGTGAGACGGATTGCAGCAAGAAAAGGAGAACCAGTGGATTATCAATGCCTTTTTTTCTCAACACAACGACTGAGGAATTAGATCTTGAGCTAAGGCTTGGACATGGCCAGCCAAATTAAGGTGAAGCAAATCAATAATTACTAGAAAGTTAATTAATCCACAGTCACTTTCTCTTGCTGTCTGTTGTTCTTATATAAGTAGTTTGTGCCCATTCTAAAGCACTTAAGGCGTTTTAAACTTAATTCCACATGTTTATCGACCCAATATCATTCAGAATTTGTACTAGTAAATTAATTTGTGGGAATTTCATCTGAAAATAATGAAATAATAATGGAAATAATGTTTTTGGTATCTATATGTCTGTAATTGATATAACATAATTGAAATTTACATAGTTAAATCTTTAGCATTCATTCAATTACCTACTAAGAGATGATAATAGGACAGGTAGAAGTCGAATATCTTAATCTTTCTCTCCATCATGTAGGGTAGACTTTTTCTTGTCTTTGTCTCATCACTGATATAAGGATGACAAAAAATTCTCATCCTCTTCTTATAGGAAAAATTTCTTTCCACTTTTTCTCTTATTCCTGTAGGATGGGTGGGGGATATTTTTATCTTCCTCTCTGACTAGGGGAATTTAGCCATCTCCATTCCCATTCCGTCTTTATTGGAAAATCTTCTTACTATTCAAGAAAGGGCGAGTTGAAAACTTGGTTTTACGGATTGAATTATTATCTCTACCTAACTCTCTATATGTGTATAGTATAAAGTCTATGTGAGATGACATGATTCACCTTGGAAATTAAATTAAATTTTGTCTTTTTGACACATATAACTAGTGCATGAAACATAGGGCACATAGAGACTTTATTTAATTTTCTAATTAGAAAACTATCACAACTTCTTCATCTATAAACAAACCAGGGAGATGGAACTGACATATAATCCAAAGTGGGTTCCCTTAGTTTGTCTTTGTACTATTAAAAGGTGATGACTAAGTAATAGTAAATAGAGCCTCTCTAATTGAATCCATACGCTTATGTTCTGCCAAACCTTTCTTGCCTCAAGAAAACTTCCAATAAATCGTTCAACGACTTTGTTGTATCCTTTCTATTCAATTATTCACAGTGCACTATAAATATGTCTAAGAGAATTTTATTGGTTTATCAGTAAGGCTGCATCTACGTGTCTTTTTGTTTCTTCTTCTCTCTCTTCTGTTCATGTATTTAGTTTTATATCAATTGCATCATAATAATGACAAACCCTACAATCCAAAATAACAATAATCTTATGAAAAGTTTGGTTTTGAGTGAGAGATCCAAGTTCTGTTTCTAATAATAAAATGTGATTACACAAGACTTCAATGCTGAAATTAGTGCACGATATAAGGCGACCATTCTGTGTTTTCTTTGTAAGAATCTATCAATCAACCGTTGTCGTTGACTTGTGGAATTACTACCGAAGAATTAATTGTTTCTTCATCAAATTTCAAACAATGCGTTGGTTCAAGTTCATATTAAGGGTCATGTTTGTTGGTGTGAATTTTTGACATCAACGAGAAGTACACGAGGTTAAGAAAAGTGCATAAAAAATTACAGTGGCAAATCGGAATTAGAGTGGGATAGTTTTGTATCGACTATGTATAATGATGAATAGAAATAATGATAAATGAAAGGAATTGAATGAGTTTGTGTGAGTGAGGAACAAACACAAGAAAACTTTTAATATGATTCGGCTTGTTACTTTGGAGCTTACCTACATGGTTTTGTTATTTGCTTTGCTATAAGTATGCCAGAGTAATTGTATGATTACAAGAAAAATTCTTAAAAGTGTTCAAAGTTAGTCCCTTTAGTTATCTACACAAACCATAAGACTTATGTTTACGTTAAGGTTATTTACGCATCTATAAAGTCTAAAAGAATAATGGTATAACTTTAGAAGAATTTTGCAAAGTGTTCAAAGTTAGCCCTATTTGTTGAATCCCCATTAGTTGAATTCCTTTTAGATGGATCAACTCGTACCTTAGTGTAGTCCTTTATATTTATAGGATATGAGGTAATCTTACAATTTTATCGTTTACATTGTAATTTAATTTCAAACATAAACATTTTCTATTTTATATGAAAGTGAAATAATTATATGATTTTGATTTGATAAGAAGTTGTTTACCTACATAAACTCAAAACAAAAGAGGAATATAATATTGGGTAGGTCACTGTCACACAAGAGGGACTTCTAGTTATATATCTTGTTGATCTATGTGTAGAAAATGTGTTTAATAGCTATCAATATAGCATGTCACTCTATAATGGCTTGTTGCCTTTTTTTTAAGTATACTCATGAGTTTGGTAAACATTAGCAATGTTATTACAAAGATAGATTCAGATATTAATAAAACTGATGAAGTATTATAATTTGCCAGAGAAGACTTAGATAAATAAACCTCATAGAGCAAAAATCGAAAATAGTGTATAATGAATTTCTTACAATTTAAAACAGAAGCTAATTTATAGCTTTAATCGTCAAAATTTCAAGCTCTAACTGGATTTGAATCTCGGTGCAGGTAATTAATAACTCCGAAATTTCTGAAGTTGAATTTTTCAAACCAAGAACTTCTCTTTTAATCCTTTGGCAACAAAGAGACCGCATGTGAAGTCCAGTTGGATTATACTGTAATATTGTGTAGCTAGATCTTTGAAGGACAGATTAAAAGAAAAAAAAAGAGAAAAAAGAAGAAGATGAAGAAACGAAAATGTCAGTGAGATATTAAATCGAACCATATGGCACTGTTGAAGGTATCTATGTACGTAGTGAACATGACCGTCTTTTTGAATTAATTAATGGCCAAACGACTATTTCCCACCCAAGGTATGCTGTAATGACAAGTTTCCACCTTTTAACTATGGAAACACCAAATACCTACCAATGACCGGTTAAATTTAACAAAACCCTAACCTCTGAAAATTTAATCTCATTTTTCCCCCTAAAAGTTTAAAAACTAACATTTTTTCCCTAAGCTAAGTTTGAAAAAATCGCATTTCCCCCCCTAGGGTTTAGTTTTCGAACCCTTTCACTTTCTCCTACGCCATCACCGGCCGTCTCCCCCTCTCGACGGTTTCTCTTCCACCGACGGCCCCCCTCAACTTCACCCCAACCCATCCAACGTAGAGAGACGTCGTCTGGGAAGAGAAATCGTCTTCCCAGAGGACGACGAGTCATCTCGTCTTCGTCTGGGAAGACGATCGTCTTCCCAGACGATGACGACTGGGAAGACGAAGAACTTCGTCTTCCCCGACGAAGTTTTTCATCTTCCACGGCTTCTCCGACGCCGATCGAGCGTCTAAATGGGAGGAAAGAGATCGCTAGAAGGAGAGGATGCTTCGGGAGGGAGAGACCGTCGACAATGGAGCTGAAGATGTCGTCAGAGATTTCAAAACCAAACCCTAGGGTGAAACTGCGATTTTTTAAAACTTAAGCTGGGGGAAAATTTTAGTTTTTAAAGTTGAGGGGATCAAAAGTTGATTCTATTTTAGTTTATTTTTAATATTATAGAGAAAATGAAGATTTTACCCTTACCACCGTTAGAGTTTTGTTAAATTTAACCAGTCATGGGTGGGTATTTGGTGTTTCCATAGTTAAAGGGTGAAAATTTGTCATTACAGCATATCTTGGGTGGGAAATAGTCGTTTGGCCTTAATTAATACTAGACTCATGCTGATGAGATGATGGCATCTTCACTATGTCACTAAAACTTCCACATGGCAGAATTCTGCAATACTATGGCGGCTGGCATCTTCGATTTTCATTGAGGCGCCAACCAATTAGTCTATTTGATTTAAACCTTTTGATTCACCATCAGTTACATTGGGGATTATCGACACTTTGCATGGGCAAACATTGATTTCCTTGGCCAGTACACAGTTGTCGACCATGTTGCTGTATTTTGATTTTGTAGATGTACAGTAATACTTGTTGTGCTGTCATACTTCGTCTTAGTCACACTATTCAAATAATGTTAAAGAAAAAACTAGTTATATAATTAGTGATTAAACCTATTAACTACATGTAGATTGATCCGAAGTACAAGGAGTTTTTCTATTCAAAAACAACGGAAAATAGAACTCTTGATAATTTTAATTGTTTTTATGATCTCTTCGAAATATCACTTTTGTTTTTTACTGTTATGATATTATTTTGGGAGAAGGACTATTTCCCACCCAACTTTTGATGCATTCTCAAATTGGCATCCACGGCAGATGAAAATCTAGTTTTCCCACTCATGAGCTGTTAAAATGGATGATATCTGTTTACATAAGGGTAAAATGTCCATTTTACCCTTGTTAGATGAAATGACCAAAATACCCCTCAATTTAATTTTTTAAAATTGATGTGAGGGTTTTATCATTCACCCCCCTTAGGTTTTAGAAACTAACATTTTCACCTTCCCTAAAGTTTTTAAACTTTAAAAACTAACATTTTCACCCCCAAACCTAGGGTTTCCATATTTTTCAAAATACAGACGCCCCCCATAACTTTCAAAACTAGCATTTCACCCCCATTCTTCAACTTTATCTCCCGACGTCTTCTCCGGCGTCGTCACCGGCCTCCTCCTTCTCCTGGTGCGACGGCCGTGGTGCGACGAAGAGACGGAGATCTCTTCGTCGCTCGTCGTCCAGATCTGGGAGATCGGTTTCAAACTTTGCTCGTCGTCCAGATCTGGGAGATCGCTCGACGAAGGTCTCTCTTCATCGCTCATCGCATCTGGAAGACGCGCTGATGAAGGACGACGCTGTCGCATCTGGACGACGCTGTCGCATCTGGAAGATGCGACGACGAAGGATGACGTCTGTTCTTCCAGCGTCGTCCAGATCTGGGCGATGAAGGGTCGTCCTTCGTCGTCCTTGTGGTCGGAGATGGGAGATCGGTCGAATGCGTCGGCCGTCGATGGTGGCCGGAGAAGGAGCAAACCCCAGGGGTGAAATCTAAACTTTTCAAACTTTGAGGATGGGTTAGTTATTAGTTTTTAAAACCTGGAGGGGGGAAACAGTTAAATTTAAAAGTTTTAAGGTTTTAAATAGCAAATGACGATTTTACCCCTGTCCCTAACGGAAAAATTGGACGGTAGTTTGGTCACGGGTGGAAAAACTGAATTTTCATCTGCCGTGGGTGCCAATTTGAGAATGCATCAAAAGTTGGGTGGGAAATAGTCCTTCTCCCTATTATTTTCTATCTTTATCATATACCATTATAGATTGCAATCACTTTTTTTTTTTAAAAGAATCATACAATCATCCAATTTCCCTTAGAAACAAAGTTCATTATACGTCTAGATTCATTATACTAAATTTGAGTTTATCAAGTCCATTTTAAAAACTTTATTATGTTCTACTACTTGCGTCAAATGAGACGGTTGATTTTGCCTACTTCTCATTGAGGAAAAATTGTCATAAACCATTTGGCCTTAGAAGCCCCAAAAAATCTCTTCATTTTTCTAACAAAATATTTGTTTGTCAATATCAACCCAAACACTTTTCTCATGACTCCTTGTGGATGGGGTCAAAGAAAGCCTTGAATGATCAAACTATCAAAACTAGTTAAAATAAGATTTGATTCAAACCGAATAGAGCTTAAATTTATCTAAACTCGTCTAAAATTTATTTGAGTTTGACTTGTTTAAGGAGAGTCTAGTTTGAGTTTAGCTTAAGTTTGAACTTAAATCGAACTTTAATTTGACTTGATATTGTAGCTAAGTAAAACAACATTGAGAAAGTTTATCTTGTGATAAGATTATTGAGAATGCTCCTATATGTTTGGGTACAAGAGATATTCCAAGAAAAATCTTTGAAAAAAGTATAAAAGGATCTAAGGGTTTGGAATACTTGGAGAAGACTCAAAGACTTGATAATTTTTAGGTTGAAGAAGTTAAAGAATATGTTAAAGTGTGTTTCTATAGGCAATATGAGATTGAGCAAGAATCAACCTTAGTCATTCAAGTCAAGTTATTGACATGTTTCATTAATCTAATGAGGTATATGAACGCCCAATAAGAATTTATGATAATTTGAACTGCCATAATATGCATGTGATGCACCTATACTATCCATTAAATGTAAAGTGAAAACATCATTTTTACAACATGTTTTGAATTAGAGATCACAATCATCCATATGTTGTTCACCTATGTAGAAAGGAAAAAAGTTCATAAAGCCTTACTCGCAATCTAGAAGTAGGGTGTAATTGTTATGTAGGCAAATTTTGCCTTAGTCAAATGTATTTGAGTGACATTGAAAAAGCGACTAGCTATATGATTAACAACTAGAGGTGTTACCTACACATACATTGACCTAAAGTGTGTGGTTAGGAACTCTTCTATCTAAAAATAGTATGAAAATAGACTTTTGATAGTTTCAATCATTTTACCATTTCTTCAACATGTCAGTTTTGTTTCCTATTGATTCAAGGTCAAGTTGCATCTTTATCCCTTCCCATTTTGGGATTGCAATCATCTCATACCTTTTAAGGAACCCACAATCATGCAATTTTCCTAGAAATAGAATTTTATTAGATACCTTGATTTAATATATTGTGATCTAAGAACATCTAATTATATGTAATCATTCAATTACCTCTTCCTCTTGTATTGTATAAATTCAAGATTATATAAAAACAAAAGAAGGGCAACTTTCACCAGAAACTTAACAACATAACAGTGAGCATAGATTTTTGAGTAATAGGTCAAACTAATTTAAAAATCTCTGTTTATTCTTATTATTTATGTAAAATCAGACAACTGATTTTGTATACTTGTTGGCAAACTTTTTACAGTTGCAAGGCATTGTTTACAGAGTTTCCAACGGTGAGACTAAATAAGCACATCTTCAAATAAATAACATATATATATATATATATATATATATTTATATATATATATATATATTTATTTATTTATTCCAAAAAAATAATTAAGAGATTCAGAAGCATTTCTTTTCAAGATCGATTCCGATCTACAGTCAACCAATTTCATTTTTCCTACGTCCATAAAAATATTTGAGCCCTCAGATTTTGAATAAGAAAATCATTACCGAATACCAACCAGATATTAGTATTCTACTTCTTTTATACAAGAACAATTTTCAGGTCCAGTAAAGCTTTATTGCTATCATTACCCTAATTAATAACAAACCATTTGATGGCACAAGCAGTAGTCAATGATTCAAATACTCAAATGCATCGTATAATACTACAAGTATTACTAATAAATAATTTTAAAAAGCCACGACCTTAATTTGAAGGCAACTTTTTGTCGTTTGGTTTAGTTGAAATTGTCTAATCTTAGAAGCTCCAGTTCATTTCTTAAGACACAGGAAGCAGCATCAGGCAGGCCTTAACCCTTTCAATATAAAATCGCCACTGCCTTTTCCAGTTGACCATCTCTCTCTCGCTCTAATGGAAACTCGTGATCAGCCCTCCCCAGAAAATCCAGAGAAGGTGACTTCAGATGTGCAAGCTGCTGATGGTGGTGCAAGTCCAGTTAGGTCTTATGACTGCACCTTTTGCAAGAGAGGTTTCTCCAACGCCCAAGCACTTGGCGGCCACATGAATATTCACCGCAAAGACAAAGCTAAGCTCAAGCAAACTTCTTCCTCAAAAAATCAGTTGGATGTCTCCAAGATTAATCGACCCTCTTATAATTTTACACAGCCACAGTCGAATGACGTTGGGGGTAAGCTAAGCTCAAGAAAACTTCTTCCTCACAAAGACCCTTGGACTCTTGGTGAAGAAAATGATGCCACGTCTAACACAGACAAAACCCATGTTAGAGAAGTCCGACAACTACCTTTGTTTGCTGAAAGACCACTAAGTAGCAGCCAAGTTTATGATAATACAGCAATTGTTTATTCATCATCGAGCTCATCGGAGTCGTCGGAGTTGGACCTTGAACTTAGGCTGGGACCTGAGCCTGAGGACTCTGCATCAGCAACGACTACCAAAAAGTTCTTCTGAATTTCAATATGATAAGCTCCATCATCTCTCTTGTTCTTCATTAATTTTTTCAATTGTTGGATGATTATGTATAATTTTTTTCATTTTATGAACTAACTTATTGCGTTATTTATACTGTTTTTTTATACTTAATTACTTAAGTAAATGTTACTATATAATTAATTTGCAATTTAATTTATTGATGTTGTAAGGTTAGTTTTTTGTTGTTTTTGTGTTCCTTTATTGACTTGATTGTTTGGTTAATGGACGAACTCAAAGATTTGGTCAAGAATTTTATGCCGACTCTCATGTACTTAATTAATGGAAGAAGCCATTCTTCAAATTCAATGTGTCAGGACAAAATTCTTAGCTCTAGTGAGGAACGACTGTACTTAATCAGGTCGCTCAAACCTCTAGAAAGTAACAAATGGCCCTTTAATTATTAGGGTTTATACGTTTTATATACTACTGCTTCTGAAAAAAACATCTATCTTCATAGCCCTAGATAACATATCAAAATCTGGCAAGTTTAAATGAAGTTTAAGCTATGTATACGTATTTAAAAGCTTCAGTCCACTACTTCAAGTAGAGTACAATGTCTCCCTTTGCAGGGATTTTGAAATTCTTTGGTCATTTAGGCGCTGCCCACTAATATTCCTTTGAGTTTTATCTGGAACTCATGCAAAGTTGTACATTACACTCTTCATTTTAAGAAATCGAATTCATACAGCCAAATTACTAATAGTCTAGGAAGCACATTAACACACGCGTTTCCAAAATATTTTAGAAACTGAAATGCCCAAGACTAGTAAAAAATGTTTCAGAGACATTTCAGAAATTTAAAAAAATTTTCTTTGGTAAACAAATTGAAACTAATAAATTTCGAAAATTTATTTCTTAATCGATATGTTATCCTGAACTAACCAAACTGAGCAGCCATCACACTGAATCGAAATCGAACTCTTGAATATCCCTCTTCTCTTCGCCATCCTCCTAGGTCTCTCTCATCTAATATTCTTGGATTTCTTCTATCATGTTTTTCTTCACCAATGCATCGATGACAGTTGCATTACCGACGATCATATTAGAGTCGATCAACAACCAACTGTCATAGGTATCCTACTCTCTTATTGCTATTAAACTATGGTATTATGTTTGTGAATGTGTTTTGTTATCTTCAGTCTCTTTAAAATGCGTTGGTATGTTTTTGGGAATCAACTTTTGAACAGAAACCTTGTGATGGATGATAAGTTGAGTTGAATATCTTCAAATGGATTGTCTTTGGAAAAGATTATTAGTGATTAGATTATTGAAAAATGCATGAGTTAATGACTGTGGCTGGCATTCTTAATGCTCTTTAAAACAACTTACAAGTTTTTTCTAATATTTATTTCCTTACGATTCCATGTACATTCTTGTAGATTAAGTTCCCAACCCCTGACATAAGAAACATCGACATTCTGTTTGTAGTCTAATTATTTTGGCATTTGTTTCTGTTTTCTACAAATATATCAAATCAGATCTTGGTTTTAAAGTTAAAAAAATAAAAAGACATGTTTTCAACCCTTTGTATTCTTTTCATGCCTTCTATAACTTGTGTTTCTTCAACACTAGTTGAAGACAGTAAGCCAAGCTACCAACCAAACTCAACACTTAAGAATATAAGAACTTTCATAAACCTCGTCAAATACTTATTCATTTTTGTGATTTATCCTAATAATAAAATTATATGTACTCATTTTAGGTACACAAATATATATACACTCATATGTATTATCATGTGATTGAGTGATTTGAATTAAAGATAAAAAAATACCCAATTATATGATGATATATATGAGTATGTATACATTTATGTATCCAAAATTGTTCTTGAGTCCACTTTCCATGAGTAAAGGATCGATGCCTCCGAAAGTATAAGTGTCATAGATTGAAAGGTTTTATCATTTGAGTCATCATCACAACTTGGATTCCTAAGCATTATTACTATTTGGCAATGACCAAACAGTTTTGTAAGGTGAATTACATACATACGTCGCTTAAGAGATCAATATTCATAAAAAAAACATGTAAAAAGTTGAACTATATGTAAATTAATAGAATCACTTTTGTTATTTTTATATCATTCAAACTCGCTCTTTTCATTCACTCTTCTAATCGTTGAGGGTTACATTAATATGTATTTAAAAGTTTGTATACAAATTTTTTAGTATAATTTTTCTCTCTCTTAATTTAATAGTGATATAATTATGGTAGTCAAATTATATATCGCATACGCTTTTATGAAATAAAATAATAAAATTGTTTAAAAATTAAATTAATTTTTTTGTTATATTATTTTCTTTTATTTTTCACTACAATTTAATATCACCAATATTATTAAAATATAAATAAAAGACTAAAATTATTCTATCAAATTGTTACTAGCTTAGTTGAGAAAGAATATAAATTAAGAATTATAATTAAACTTCATCATGTAAAATAAGTAATGTAATAAAAAAATAAATAATATGTAGTTATATATTAAATATTCAATTGCAATAAAAAAATCATTTTTGTTTTATAAAAAAAAATATATTCAATTGGATGAACAAGTTTTGAGGTATATCCTAATTAAGTCAGATTAGTATCATAAGCAAGCTCGACTCAGTTTGGTTCAGTTTAAATTTATTTAATTTGAATTCGAGTTAAATTTGAATAAACAAATTATGTTCTTTTTTTGAATAAAACCGAACTCAAGTTAGGAGGTGTTTGGTTCGGTTGGCTTAAAATAATATTGTTTTGTCAATGAGCCATAAACTCAAGCCACATATCTGAACTACGAATTCAAACCATTGATTTTAACAATAAATCTAAACAGAATCGAGTTATGAACCATCAATTCGAGTCGAATTAAATTGAATCATCAATTTGAGTTGAATCAAATATGGACCATTCATTTGAACCATCAACTTGATTCGAATTGAATCAAATCCAAACCATCAATTCGAGTTGAATTGAATCGTATTATATTTGAGTTAAACTCGAGTTAAAGTTTATTAGAGCTCGATTCAGTTTATATTAATCCCTGATTACATGCCTAATTATTCGAGTTAAGGGGTATTCAAGCTCGTATTGTTAATTTTATTGATACAGACTGATATATATTGTATCGTGCGATACACATACTATATGGTATCAAATTTTGATACACCTAGGATATGTGTCGTTTTTTATGTGTATCATATTATATCGTACGATATATATCGCGTATCATACAATACTAATAACTATGCATATGATACAATATATATTACTAATATAGATCAATACATATTTTTAGAAAAAATGATAGTGTAATAGAAATGTAAATGAAAATTTTTTAAAATATAAAAGATGTTTGTGATATTTTTCAAGATGATGATATGTCAATTATAATTTTTTATTATTTTATTTTTTAAGGCGTGTTATATGATATGAAAAATTAGATTTTTGATATATGATATAATATACGATTTGATTATCATGACGGTTGATTTTATTGAGAATCTCTTTTAACAAAAATTTAGTCAAAATTTTCTTGGGAAATAAAAAAAAATATGTTTATAAGTAAAACTGAACCAAGAGTTAAAGATTGTAAAAATTCACAGGAGACTATTTTTAGTCGTAGACAAAAGCTCTTTCACCAATTGGTGGGAAGAAAAAATAATATGAATCTAGACAAAATTTAATATTTATTTATATTTAGACCCCATGTATGAGATATATAAATATAATAAATTGTGTGTTTAAAACAGATAATGAGTGATCTTTTATAATTTTATTTAATTGTTACTTTTTTTAAAAACTTAATTTACACATTTTACGCAAAGTATTTGGAAACTATCCTTTCACAATAATGGAAACTCCCAAGAATGATTTGCTTCAAAATGGCAAGAAATATTACTTTAAACAGAAAATTCATCGCAGTTTTACCTTTAATTTTTATAATCTAAAATAAGCCTTGAGAATTTAGGATAACACAATCTGTTTAACTAATATTCAAATTTTCTTCTACCGCAATTCGGGATATCAAAGATGCCTTAAACTATATAATGCGGATTTTAAGGATTAGTAAAACTGTTAGAGCATTAGAATTTTTAAAGTAAAGGTTTGGGCTTGAGCCTCTATCAGGTTGATAAAACTTTAACTTGTCCAGTGTAACAATTATGGGTTTGGTCATTATATCCTGAATTTACTCATTCAACAAATACAGGTTTTGGGAGAGGGGGGGGGGGAGTGTTCCTGGTTATGAAAAAAAAGTTAATGTATTTCTTGAAATAAGTTGTTTATAATCTGTATCTCGAATTTACCCATCCAGCAAATGCAAGTTGGGGGGGTGGTTCTTGGTTATAAAAAAAAGTTAATGTATTGCTTGAAATGAGTTGTTTATAATCCGTGCCCCAAATTTGCCTATCCAACAAATGCAAAGGGGTGTTCCTAGTTATGAAATAAAAAGTTAATATATTGCTTGAAATGAGTTGTTTGTAACCCATCCATCAAATATAGACGGAGTCCACAGTTATATATATAAAAAAAGATAATATATTGCTTGAAATGAGTTGTTTATAATCCGTGCCCCAAATTTGCCTATCCAACAAATGCAAAGGGGTGTTCCTAGTTATGAAATAAAAAGTTAATATATTGCTTGAAATGAGTTGTTTGTAACCCATCCATCAAATATAGACGGAGTCTACAGTTATATATATAAAAAAAGATAATATATTGCTTAAAATGGGTTGTTTGTAACAAATTTTGGCTAAACATAATGAGGTCATGATGCAGAAATATAAAGTATATCTAAATTTCAATGGTGTCATGGCACGGAAAATATATATTATCAAAATAACTGATGGTACTGCTATTATATGTCATTTCTGCAGACAAATTGTAGTTGGATTATCTATCTATTGTCATATATATTGTTTAGTCTTAGTAAAGCGGTTGATGTTAAAAATTTCCCCTATGAGAAGTGCGTAGAATTTGTGGTGTGATTCAATCAAAGTAATAAAGAACACAGTATTATGTTGTTAGATTTTTGGAAAAATTTTTGACAAAGTAATGACACGATACAAGAAAGTGTTGTCCTTTTACCCTTATATAGTCTTGTATTTATCAGATAAGATAAAGATATAATTGTACAATTACATAAGAAGATACACTCAAATAATAATAGTACGTTGAATCTAGATATCCAATGATATTTGTTGATTGTGTTATCTTGTAAACATAGGAGAGAATTGCTATCTTGTGAATATAGGATATAGAAAGTTATTCTATTACGATAGGGGATGAAAGAATGATCATGAAAATGATCCACTTTTCTCTTCGTTACTAGATAGAAGAAATCCCACTAACAGTTTAAGCCGACCTACGTATAAATATTGTGTCTAGTCATTATATATTGTTCGCATGACTATTAAATATATAATAGCCAATGCTTTTTTGGTACAACTCTCGTGTATTTTTTTTTTGGGAAATTTTAGAAAATGGCCAAAATGCCCTCCCATTAAGCAAAAATAGGCAAAATCACTATTTCCAAGCTAAAATGCCCAAAATCACTGTTCCAAAAAAAAAAAATGCCTATGACTTTTTTTAATACCGAAACTACCCTTCCCCTCATATTTATATAACTCTTCCACTTACTATGGGGTTTTAATGTAATTTTAAATAACTATGAGGGGTTTTTGGATATTTTACATTATAAAGGCATTTTGATATTTATTTATTTATTTCAAACTTTTTCTAAAATGTCAAAATTATCATTCTCTTCATTTATATAACTCCCCTCACTCATTATTAGGGTTAAAATAATTTTAGATAAATATGAGGGGTTTTTTAGATATTTTACATTGTAAAGACATTTTTATATTTATTTATTTATTTCAAATTTTTTCTAAAATGTCAAAATTACTCTTCCCCTCATCTGTATAAACCCTTTTCACTCATTTTATTTACATACACTTCTCATATCACTCAAACACTCACTTTCACTTTCATTTTTTTTCAACATCAATTAGTAGGGATTCGTTCGGACGGAAGAAGTTCGTATTTTTGTATTCGACTCGAAAAAATACTATTCATCAAAAAAGGTGTTTATGTCAATCTTATTCTAAAACTTAATTTCATTTGTTAAGTTTAGTTTTTATGTCATAATATAGGGGTTAAATGCAATGCTTCACAAGTATAGGGGTCTAAATGCAATGCTTCACAAGTATAGGGGTCTAAATGTAATTTAGGATAAATATGGGGTTTTTTTAGATATTTTACATTGTAAAGACATTTTTATATTTATTTATTTATTTCAAACATATTCTAAAATGTCAAAATTACCCTTCCCCTCATCTATATAAACCCTCCTCACTCATTTTATTTACACACACTTCTCATATCACTTAAACACTCACTCTCACTTTCATTTTTTTTCAACATCAATTAGTAGGGATTCGTTCGGACGGAAGAAGTTCGTATTTCTGTATTCGACTCGAAAAAACACTATTCATCATAAAAGGTATTTATGTCAATCTTATTCTAAAACTTAATTTCATTTGTTAAGTTTAGTTTTTATGTCATAATATAGGGGTTAAATGCAATGCTTCACAAGTATAGGGGCCTAAATGTAATTTAGGATAAATATGGGGGGTTTTTAGATATTTTACATTGTAAAGGCATTTTTATATTTATTTATTTAATTACTTTTTCTAAAATGTCAAATGAAATGTTATTAAAATTAGGGCGCATTTTCATGTTAAACATGGTAGGCGCATTATAATTGAAATTATAGGTTTTTTCGAGTTTCACTCCTTTAGGATATATCAATTCACATTTTCCAGATTTTTGCAGAATTTTTCGATTGTTGCTATACTAGGGTATTTCAACTTTTAGATTCCGAATTTCAATTCCGTTTTTTCGAATTTCATCCCTTTAGGATATATCGATTCGTATTTTTAAGATTTCTGAACAATTTTTCGATTGATATTATTTTAGGGTATTTCAACTTTTAGAATTCAAATTTCAATTCTGTTTTTTTGAATTTCACCGTTTTATGATATATCAACTTGTATTTTTCAGATTTCCGAAGAATTGTTCGATTATTACCATTCTAGGGTATTTCAACTTTTAGAATTTGAATTTCAGTTCTGTTTTTTTGAATTTTATCGTTTTAAGATATATCCACTAGTATTTTCCAGATTTTTGAAGAAATTTTTTATTATTTACATTTTAAAGCATTTTAAAGTATAGAATTTGAATCTCTATTTTAAAGTATAGATATTATAAAAACGTTTTAAATAGAACGTTACAAACAGATAGATGCATTTTGTGGGGTAAAATAACATACGAAAATGTTATATAAATTGTTATATAAATTGTCAAATAATTATAGGGGGATAAATAAATTATTAGAAAAAATATTAGGGGTTTTTTTTAATTATTAATAATTGTACGATTGTTTTTCATAGTTATTATTGATTTTTTTATTATAAATGAATAATTATCTTCAAAAATTGGTCATTACAGGATTCATAATTAAAATGGATGGTTATGCATCAGTTCGTTATCAGGGAGAATGGATTCAAGGTCGCAACAACACAATGAAATATGTTGGAGGAGCCAAACAATTGATTAAAATCCCTTATGGAACAACATTCGAGGGATTTATTGAGCTTTTGACGGAGTCTTGCAGTATTGATCCAATGAAAAACTACATTCAAGTATCAATGAAGCCAAGAAAAATTGAGCTCGACGGCCCCATCCAGATCCAAAATGATGAAGATGTCCAGGGTCTTCTTGATATGTCCCAGTACTTTCAGGAATGTATTCCTGTATTTGTTACATGTACCCCAATTGAAGGGCAGGAGGATGAAGATGAAGATGAAGATGAAAATGAAAACGAAAGTAGTTGGGTCAAAAAAGAATATGATTTGGAAAAGTTGATTGATTTCAGTAATGACCCGTTGTATATTGCAAACTCATGGGCTCATGGAGAAAAAGATATAGTTCCCTATTGGGGTGACTTTGATGGAAATTATATGCCCGACATTCCTTTAGAAGATGTAGAGTTTGAGTATATGACATCAGTTACCGAGGGTATGGATAGTTTACAGCTTGAAGATCCTATTTCAGGTGGTGGAAATTATTCTGGGCCATTTTTTGACAATGTCCCCACTGATCCATTTAGGTGGCTTCCTGATTTTCCTCCACAGCCATCAGCATCATCAGGTAGTTCCAGATCGATCCGAGATGAGCATGGTGTCAAGATAGGAGATATTTTTCATAATAAAGTCCAATTGAAAGACGCTATTAAACAATTCGCCTTACTGAAAGGATTTCAATTTGATGTCAAAAAGTATGACAAGAAAAGGTGGGAAATTAAGTGCACGGTCGAAAATTGTAAGTGGTATATACATGCAACCAAGTCCACTGTTGGTGATGTGTGGGGTATCAACTCTATGAATCCTACCCACACATGTTTAGTTGATCAAATCTTGCCACATCACAGACAAGCTGGCGCTCGAGCTTTAGGTCAATTAATGAGATCAAAGTTTGTGATGATTGATCGAATTTATCGGTCTAAAGAAATAATGGTTGACATCGCCGACCGATATAAAATTGATATTTCCTACTCACAGGCTTGGCGGGCAAGAAATTGGGCTATCAATTCATTGAGGGGTTCACCGGAGGAATCTTTTATGCTGTTACCAGATTATTGTTACAATTTACAACGTACTAATCCGGGTACCGTTACTGCTATTGAAACAGATGATGAGCATCGATTTACAAATTTTTTCATGGCGTTAGGATGTTCCGTTCGTGCGTTTAGTCAATATCTTCGCCCCGTTATTTGTATTAATGCTGCTTTCCTTAAAGGTCGATATCTGGGGCATTTATTTATTGCGGTGGCTCTTGATGGTAATAATCAAATATACCCTATTGGTTTCGGTGTCGGCAAAAAAGAAGATCACGATACGTGGTGTTGGTTTCTTATGAGAATTAAAGAATGCATCCCTGACCTCTCTGAGCTTGCAATAATCTCTGATCGACATCATGCTATCTACTCGGCAATGGCTGAAGTCTTTCCAGATGTCCACCATGGATGTTGTTGTCATCACCTTCTGTGTAACATGCGGGCAAAGTATAAACGAGACTCAAAGGTATATTGTAAACAAGTAATTAAATTTATAACAGTTTATCATTTTCAAACATTTTGCTTACAATGAGTTTTCATATTTTTTACCATCTTACAGGTCGCGGGGGCATATTGGAAAGCCGCTAAATCATACACAGAGTCTGAATTTGGTTCGATGATGCAATCCATTGACTCAATGAACCCCCAAGCTGGAGTTTATCTACGGGATGTCGGCTTTCACCGTTGGAGTAAAGCGTACTTTCCAGGACATCGATACAACATCATGACCACAAATATTGCTGAGTCATTTAATGCCCTTGTCAGACACGCTCGGGGCCTACCTATAACCATGCTTTTGGAGTTTATTCGTGGTACCATGCAACGATGGTTTTACGAGAGGAGAACCCATGCAAGTAAGTATCAAATCGATCTTAATTAAAAGTTGTCTCATATACTTTTTTCCACTTTGTTAATCATATTACCAAATGTATTCTTAATATTTTTTTCGAATTACAGGTGAATGTCATAACTTCCTCACCCCTTGGGCAGAAGAGAAGATCAACAATCGCCTTTCAAAGTCTGCAAGTCTGGAGGTTCGACCGATTACACCTACTCGGTATCAGGTTGTTGGATTTGGTGGATTCATGGGTATTGTGGACTTTGGTGACATGTCTTGCACGTGTAGAAAGTTTCAGCTTTCACGTATTTCGTGCAAGCATGCCATTGCCGTTGCCCGACATATGAGACTGACGAATGTGCACGCATGGGTTCATCCATTCTTCCGCACCGACATTTACCGTGTAATATATCAGGAACCGATCAATCCTCTTAGAAATCAATGTGATTGGTTACACTCACCGGATGACAGAGTTATATTGCCCCCAGTCCTCGATAGTCGTCGTCTAGGTAGTCCATCCAATAGAAATCGACGTCCATCGCAAGGAGAAATTGTTACACCGAGGATTTGCAGTCGTTGCCATGAATCGGGGCATACACGAACCCAATGTAAATCTCCAGCACCGGTCCCGAGCTCTGCCCCCCAGCGTACACATACAAAAGGCAAAGGAACGAGATCTTGGCATGCTTATACTCAATTTTGTTTGTTATATGATTCTTCATTGTTGTACTTCAGTTTTATGTAACCGATGTATTTTTATTATTGTTTCAAACGTGTAATTGTATTGTCATTTGATGTAATAAATTTAGTGTTTCGTATGAATTATTTCAGTATTACTTTATTTTCTCTAATTGATTCAAGTGTGTAAATGTTTGAGTAATCATACGTTTTTATTGTTTTTTCATGACAAGATTATTTAAAAAATGAAATCAAATACGATACACATCCATATATAACCACAAATAAAGTATATCATACGCATATGCACATACAATAAATATATACATCTAAACATACGAATAACGATAAATATACATCCGTGAGCTACTCGATACAATGAAAATACAACTGCGTAAACCCGTCTTCTTTTGCGAGAAATATCCTGAGACAATGTAAAAAATTCGTTAGACATGAGTAAAAACAAATATGTAAACAAATGTATACGTGGAAAAAACATAAAAAGATGAAAAATACCAAATAATAAAAAAGAAAATGACAAAACTTAAAAAACAAGATTTAACTGCCTAATAACGGAATTGAAATTTGAATTCTGAAAATTGAAAAACCCTAAAATGGGAACAATCGAAAAATCTTTCGAAAATCTGAAAAATACGAGTCGATATATCTAAAAACAGTGAAATCTGAAAAAATGAAACTAAAATTTGAATTCTAAAAGTTGAAAAACCCTAGAATGGAAACAATCGAAAAATCCTTCAAAAATTTGGGAAATACGAGTCCATATCTCGTAAAACGGTTAAATTCGAAAAAATAGAAATGAAATTCCAATTTTAAAAGTTGAAATAACCTAGAATGGCAACAATCGAAAAATCCTTCAGAAATCTGAAAGATAAGAGTCCATATCTCGTAAAACGGTGAAATCCGAAGAAACGAAATTGAAATTCGAATTTTAAAAGTTGAAAAACCCTAGAATGGGAACAATCGAAAAATCCTTCAAAAATCTGAAAGATAAGAGTCCATATCTCGTAAAACGATGAAATCTGAAAAAACAGAATTGAAATTCGAATTCTAAAAGTTGAAAAACCCTAGAATGGGAACAATCGAAAAATTCTTTGAAAATTTGAAAGATAAGAGTCCATATCTCGTAAAACGGTGAAATCTGAAAAAACGGAATTGAAATTCGAATTCTAAAAGTTGAAAAACCCTAGAATGGGAACAATCGAAAAATCCTTCGAAAATCTGAAAGATAAGAGTCCATATCTCATAAAACGATGAAATCTGAAAAAACGGAATTGAAATTCGAATTCTAAAAGTTGAAAAACCCTAGAATGGGAACAATCGAAAAATCCTTCGGAAATCTGAAAGATAAGAGTCTATATCTCGTAAAACGATGAAATCCAAAAAAACAGAATTGAAATTCGAATTCTAAAAGTTGAAAAACCCTAGAATGGGAACAATCGAAAAATCCTTCGGAAATCTGAAAGATAAGAGTCCATATCTCGTAAAACGGTGAAATCCAAAAAAACGGAATTGAAATTCGAATTCTAAAAGTTGAAAAACCCTAGAATGGGAACAATCGAAAAATCCTTCGAAAATCTGAAAGATAAGAGTCCATATCTCGTAAAACGATGAAATCCGAAAAAACGGAATTGAAATTCGAATTCTAAAAGTTGAAAAACCCTAGAATGGGAACAATCGAAAAATCCTTCGAAAATCTGAAAGATAAGAGTCCATATCTCGTAAAACGGTAAAATCCGAAAAAATAGAATTGAAATTTGAATTCTAAAAGTTGAAAAACCCTAGAATGGGAACAATCGAAAAATCCTTCGGAAATCTGAAAGATAAGAGTCTATATCTCGTAAAACGGTGAAATCCGAAACAACGGAATTGAAATTCGAATTCTAAAAGTTGAAAAACCCTAGAATGGGAACAATCGAAAAATCCTTCAGAAATCTGAAAAATACGAGTCCATATCTCGTAAAACGATAAAATTTGAAAAAACGGAAGTAAAATTTGAATTCTAAAAGTTGAAAAACCCTAAAATGGGAAAAATCGAAAAATCCTTCGAAAATCTGAAAAATACGAGTCCATATCTCGTAAAACGATAAAATCCGAAAAAACGGAATTGAAATTCGAATTCTAAAAGTTGAAAAACCCTAGAATGGGAACAATCGAAAAATCCTTCGGAAATCTAAAAAATACGAGTCCATATCTCGTAAAACGATGAAATTCGAAAAAACGGAATTGAAATTCGAATTCTAAAAGTTGAAAAACCCTAGAACAGAAAAAACGGATATAAAATTCGAAAAGTACACAATCAAAAACCCTAGATAAGAAAAATCTTAATTTACCCCCTCATGAAAATTGAAACTCTAAAAGGTCCACTGTGTTCTAAGGAATTTCCCCAGCTTCCTAATATTTTAAAAAAGCTACTTCCCCCCCCCCCCAAAAACAGCCAATCTTGGCTGAACGTGGGATGCACGATTTTGACGTGGGAAACACTGTTCCCACGTCGGACTGCCGATCTCTTCGGCAGTCATTTTCGGCCAAATTTTGGTCGTTTCAGCCTCCGATTTTTACATAAATCAAATCTACACGTTGTCTAACACAAAACCCCTCAATCAATTCAACAAAAACAACCAAGAATCAAAACATTTTAAGCATTATTCAAACCTTAAACCCTAAAATTTCAAACCTAAAATTCTCAATGAAATCTCAATAATATGAGCAATAATTTGATCCAAACAAGATTAAGGGAGATATACTAACCTTCTTTGCCATTTGTGGGTGCCGAAAATCAAGAAATTTGACGGAAATCTACGGAAATCAGATCGCCCGTGGGATGAACGTGGTGACGTGAAAATGTTTTGAAATTTGAGAGAAATGCACAGTAAATTCGCTAATATTAACGTGGGAAATAGCAATTTTTTTCTGTGTTATATATATGGACATTTTCGTAATTTCGCAAAACTCACGTTGACGTGATAAATTGCAAAAAAACCCCACGTGGGCTAAGGATTTCCCACGTCACCCCAATTGTTTTAAAAAGCTAAGTTTCCCCCCTAAATTAAGCTGAACGTGGGATTATTGATTTTGACGTGGGAAACACTGTTCACAGTCCGTCTGCCGATCTCTTCGGCAGTCATTTCCGGCCAAATTTTGGTCGTTTTAGCCACCGATTTTCACATAAATCGAATCTACACGTTGTATAACACAAAACCCCTCAATTAATTCAACAAAAACAACCAAGAATCAAAACATTTTAAGCATTGTTCAAACCGTAAACCCTAAAATTTCAAACCGAAAATTCTCAATCAAATCTCAATAATATGAGCAATAACTTGATCCAAACAAGATTACGGGAGATGTGATAACATTATTTTCCATTTTCGGTTGCCGGAAAGCAAGCAAATCGGCGAAAATGACGTTCGCCGTGGGATGCGTTTAAAATTTGAATTTTCTTTGAATTGCACAGTGAAAATTTGCTGTGTTTATATATGGGGGCATTTTCGTCATTTCACAAAACCTGGGCATTTTTGCTTAAACCTGAATTTTTTGGGCAATTTCGCTTAGACCCCTTTAATTTTGCCTAATTTTTAAAATTTCCCTTTTTTTTTTAAATGAAAGTTTGACTGCACATCAAAATCCATTAACTTTGGTCTTTCTGTTGATTGTGCTGCTACTGCTATATCAATGAATGTATACGAAATTCATATGTAAATTTTGTAAGGATGGTATTAATTACTCGTATGTAATTAGCATTAGATAGCTTTATTTATTAGTGTTTCATACTGACGTCCAAGATTCCAGAAAATCAGAAATATGAAGATGTGATATCGTTTTCAGAATTAATCAAGTGAAAGAGAGTAGGGCAAGAGAGGGGAACAGACATATCAGCAAAGAAATGAAGAGAATTCAATGTTAGAATATAAAAAAATGTAGAAAATTAGCGTTATCAATAAATTTTTTAAAACTTTAGGAGGGTAAGTGGCCCTCCTTGACCCCTCCCTCTCTTCCTGTAACCAAGCCATGAACAACTGAATTAATTGTGTTGACGAATTCAATTAGTAAGGCATTTGGTTTTAAATAGTGGGTGTGGTCTTGGTTTCTTCTTCCATCGACTAAACATTAAAATTAAGACTTAGACTATTATTAGTGCTCCACTTTACTTGAGGTTGAGGTTGAGGTTGAGGTTCAAAATATTTTACCCATAATATCAACATTTCTTTAGCTTTCATTGCACCATTTGTCTCACCTAATTCTGTGTCAAATGTCAGCCTTTGTGGCCTTAATTTTATTGTTTATCATATTCATCGTATCTCGTTATTATCATGGATGTCAAATTGTCAGTTTTTCTTTGTTGTTATTATCTCTACCCCTTTCAACTTGGCAATCATACTAAATTTGTAACGCCTTAATACACTTCAACTCGCACCATGCTTGGGCATACCGGCCATTTATGCTGCTTTTTTCGGTGCATTCAATTGATAATGCATTTAAAATCTTGACCGGTTATAAAATATAACAAAAAAGCCATGTTAAACTTAGAACTACACTGTTCAGTTGTATAGTTTCTTGCTTAAACATCCCACCTAACACCTTCCTCACTTCAGGCTTATCCTAAACATCAACCTTTTCTTGAGCATCTTCTGCTTACCTAGATGCTCAAGCCTCTTGCTGTGAAAGTTTTTTCAACTCTTCTTCAAGTTTCTTTGTTGCCTTAGCCGCTTCACGAGCTTTCTCAACAGCTACTCTTGCCTCCTCGGGGCGCTTTTGCTTTTGCAAGAGTCTCTGGATATGCTGCTCTTCTTTCATCCTCAGAAAATGCACTAAAAGAGTAACATTATTAGGCCATGTACCTGTTCCTTTACATGCTACAAGAAGTAAAGGCTTGGCATGCATTTCTAACCAATTAATATCATTGCAACTAACCTGAAAAGCTCATCTACAGGCCTTGCCGGGGCTGCTGGATCTGTAAATATTTCCACAACCTAAATAAGAAAGATACTAAATGTTCAGCCATTTATGAACAAGCGCAGCTTTCATGGTTCCAAAGCTTCATATCAATTTTTCTTATTTTCTGCCATTGTTGTGTTAGAGAAAACATTAATTTGCCACCACTGATGCTATATGGGCCTTTGCAACACAATGAGGAAACAAATTTTACTTCCCAGATAGTTTGAAACAAAAAATTGAAAATAAATATAACCACATACATTAGATTACTTTGTAGTCGTTTGCAGCAGTGCTTCTAGCACCCATCAAAGTCTATCGGAGGAGGAAGGGCTACAGTGGAAATTCACCACAAGATGTGGAATTTGTTATAACAACTTGGGAGTGTCACACATGGAGGAACAAGCCCTCAAATGAGATAGAGTTGGATCATCTAAAACGGGAAGGAAAAAGGCAGATGAGAAGAAAGGAAAAAACAAGAGAGTAATCAGGGAATTAGGGGCTTAAGTCTGGGAGGATCCGACACATCTTTTGCTGGAATTTCATTGTTAATTGTTGTCTTTCATTTAATTGAATTGTTAAGAATAAGTGGTTGTGTAAACATTTATTGATTCAATAAAAGTTGTTTGCTATTGTTTAATATTTTAGTCTTGGTTGAGAAATATATTGGTGTTGTGTTTGTGGAATGATAAACTATGACACTTTCATTGCATCATAAGTACCAGTGAAGGAGGCCGGGACTGGGTTTTCGGTAGAGTTGAACCTAATGGAGGAACAAGACAGGTCAGGGGAAGAGGAATTAGACAGTGAATTAAGTAATTTGTTACAAGAGCTTCAGCAAGTGTTTGAGATGCTGCATAAATTGCCCCCGCAGCATACAGGACACCGTGCCATTAATGGAGTATGCATTATGTTCATATTGAGTATGAAGAAAGGGGCACTGTATGTGTTTGACAAATATATTTTTTAATCGTGTTTGGTGGGATTGTCTTCCATAAAGGGGGAGAGATCAATGTTTTAAGTTGTTTTTGACAAAAAAGAGAATCTTTTTGTCTTTGACTTGCTTATAACCCACTTTTTGCTTAATGACAAAAGGGGAGATATATGTCAATTATCTTGAATTGTGATTGAATGTACATATTTTGATAAGACAGGGGAGAATGGTTATGTGAGGAGCATTTTTTGAGCTTATATGGTTGAATTGCGTGTGAATTGGCTTATAATTGACTTATATTTATGAATTGTTTAAGGGGGAGAGTTATTTGTGCATGACTTATGATTTGGGAAAATTGGATTATATGCATATTGTCAAGGGAAGTTTTCGCCACTCTAAATTTTCTAGTAAGTAGGTATGAGAAGAAAAAGAACTTGCTCCTCCTATCATCCATATTGTCCCTACTATGAGTGATTCCCTTCAATTTCTTCAATGTTTGCTTGGCCAACAAATATAAATCTTCTTTAGTGGCATGCTCCTTCTAAATATAGAAGAAGATGAGTTCTCAATTGACAAGCTCGTCTAATCTTTAATCCAAATATATTTTGTATATCCTAATTACACTCTAGTATGCATGTGGTGACAACTAGAAGGGAGTAATCTTCTAGTAATTCAAAAATAGTCGAGGACCATACGCACGCATGAGTGCATGGGAAGCATCGCCCTTTATCATAGTATGGCCTCTAAGATTGTTGCCCATCCTTGAAGAGGCACATGGTGTAGGTAATCCTTTTGTTCCCACAATTGGATGGGAATGTAATAGTGCTCCTTTATACATTCCAAATCTACAACCTTAATTGAGGATCATTTCTTGTTGTCCTTAATATTTATGACATTCTCATGACCTGAGCTGGATGATAAAGAGTGATCAAACAACTTCCCTTTTAGTCAAAGGAACCTCATTGTTTGTAGAGGAGGTCTTCAACTTCAAGCCTATTAGCTTTGAGCTAATAGGGTAAAACAAGGCTTTGTCATTAGTTGAACTTCTAGAAGACATTTGGAAATAGGAAAAAAATGACTATTTTTAACCCTAAGGATTCAACCCAATATAAACTAGGCTTTGTCATTAGTTGAACTTCTAGAAGACATTTGGAAATAGGAAAAAAATGACTATTTTTAACCCTAAGGATTCAGCCCAATATAAACTATCTATAAGTCCAAACATAAACATCTAATCCTACTTACAAGCTTTACCAACACCTAATTTAGTAGGAAATGCAACACAAAACCCTAATAGTGTGTTTCTACGCTTAAACACTACCAACAAGCCCTAAAATCTACTTAGTATCATGTTTAGAGGTGTACAAAGCAATTCAAAAGTAAACCACACGAGAAATGCAAAAATACGATATATGAAGTTGAGAAAGTTTATCTTATGGTAAGAGAATGCTCCAATATGTTTGGGTATAGGAGATATTCTAGTAAAATTCACTTGAAAAAACTAAGAAAAGTTTTTGAAAAAGTCTAAGCAGATCTTAAGGTTTGGAGCACTCAATGAAGGCTCTACGATTTTCAAAAAGTTAGAGAATTTGAAGGCCTAATAATTTTAGGGCAAAGAAGTTCAAGAATATGTTCAAATGTGTTTTATAGGCAATATGAGATTGAACAAGAATTAAACTTAGTCGTTAAAGTCAAGTTGGTGACAAATGTCTTCGAACCAATAAGGTATATAAATCGCCACAATAAGCATGTGATGCATGTATGCAATCCATTAAATGCAAAGTTAAAGCACAAATTTTCCCAACATGTTGTGAAGTTGAGATCACAGTCATCCACATATCATTCATTTGTATAGAAAGGTGATGAAGAGTTTTGGAAACTCTACTTGCAGTCCAAAAAAGTTAAAGGGTATTTGTTATGTGGTCAAACTTTACTTTAGTTACATATATTAGAGTGACACTTAAGAAGCAACCAACTATATGATCATCTTATATCGTTTACACACAAGTCGATATATAATGTTAATAGAAACTCTTTTATCTAGAAACAAATTAAGAGACTTCTTACAATTTCAGTCATTCCCATGATCTTTTCAATGTGTCAATTTCATTTCCTATTGATTTGAGATCACTTTTCATCTTTATTTCTTCTTATTATAGGATTACAATCATCTTTTACCATTTTATGATCCCACAATTATCCAATTTTCTTATAAATAGAATTTATTAGATGTCTAGATTCAATACACTACAATTTTAGCATATCTAACTATGTAATTTTTCAATTATATCTTCCTCTTGTATTATAAATACAAGATTATACAAAGTCTAAGGGAGGACAACTTGTAATCTCAACTGTTAATTTGCTAGTTTTTCACCAGAAACTTAATAACTAAATAGTCAACATGAGTTTTCAAGTAATAGGTCAAACCAATATGTAAATCTCATTTTTTTTTTTTAATTTACATAAATTCACATCATTGATTTTGTATACTTCTTGTTGACAAAATTTTTACTATTGTGAGGCATTGTCTGAAGATTTTTCGATGGTTAGTCAAATTAAGCATATTTTCGAAAAAAAAAAATTTATATACACATTTTATTCCCAAAAGAATAATTAACCGATTAAAGGAGCATTTTTTTTTTTAAAGATCGCTACCTATCTTTAATCAACCTATTTCTTTTTCCCTTTCCTTATTTTAAAAATACTTGGGCCCTCAGATTTTGAATTGGAAAAATTACCGAATACCAACAAGATAGTATTATTCTACTCTCTTATACAAGAACAATTTTCAGGTCCTGTGAAGCTTTAATGTTATCACTAGGCAGTCAATGATTCAAACACTCAAATGCATCGTATAATATAAAAAGTATTACTAATGAATATTATTAAAAAGCCATGACCTTAATTTGTATTTGTAGGCAACTTTTTGTCGTTTGGCTTAGTTGAATTTGTCTAATCTTAGAAGCTCCAGTTCATTTCTTAAGACACAGGAAGCAGCAGCAGGCAGGCCTTAACCCTTTCAATATAACATCACCACTACCTTTTCCTGTTGACCATCTCTCTCTTTCTCTCGCTCTAATGGACACTCATGATCAGCCCATCTCAGAAAATCCAGAGAAGGTTACTTCAGATGAGCAAGCTGCTGCTGATGGTGCAAGTCCAGTTAGGTCTTATGACTGCACCTTTTGCAAGAGAGGTTTCTCCAACGCCCAAGCACTAGGCGGCCACATGAATATTCACCGCAAAGACAAAGCTAAGCTCAAGCAAACTTCCTCCTCAAAAAATCATTTAGATGTCTCCAAGATTAATCAACCCACACAGCCACCATCGAAGGACGTGGTGGCTACTACGACTCAAGAGAGATGCAGTTCGAAACGGCCTGGGATTCTTGGTGAAGAAAATGATGCCACGTCTAACACAGACAAAACCCATGTTAGAGAAGTCCGACAGCTGCCTTTGTTTGCTGAAAAACCACTAAGTACCGGCCAAGTTCATGAGAATACTGCAATTGTTTTGTCATCATCGAGCTCATCGGGGTCGTCGGAGTTGGACCTTGAACTTAGGCTGGGACCTGAGCCTGAGGACTCTGCATCAACAACGGCTACCAAAAAGTTCTTCTGATGAATTTCAATATGATACGCACCATCATCTCTCTTGATCTTGATTAATTTTTTCAATTGTTGGATGGTTATGCTATAATTTTTTTTTCATTTATCAACTAACTTATTGCGTTAATTATACTGCTTTTTGATAATTACTTAAGTGTGTGTTACTATCTAATTAATTCCTTTATTGAGTTGGTTGTTTGGATAATGGAGGAACTCATAGATTTGGTCAAGAATTTTAGCCGACTCGCATGTACTTTTATTCATGGAAGAAACCATTCTTCAAATTCAATATGTCAGGCCAAAATTCTTAGCTCTAGCGAGGAAAGTCGCTCAGCTAACGTATATATCATCCATATGAACCTTTAGAAAGTAACAAATGGCCCTTTAATTATTAGGGTTTACATGTTATATATACTACTGCTTCTAAAAAACATCTAATATCTTTGTAACCCTAGATAACATATCGAAATCTAGCAAGTTTAAATGAAGTCTAAGCTATATATACGTATTTTGAAGCTTCGTTCTACCACTTCAATTAGTGTACTATGTCTCCCTTTGCATGGGTTTTGAAATTCTTTTGCAATTTAGGCGCTGCCCAGTAATATTCCTCTAGTTTTATCTGGAACTAAGGCAAAGTTGTACATCAATGTCTTCATTTCAAGAAATCATATGCATACACTCAAAATTACTTATAGTCTATGAAGCACAAAAACACACGCATTTCAGAGAAACTGAAATGCCCCGAAATTGATACAAAACATTTTGGGTGTTTCAGAAATTTAAAAAAGTTGAAACGCATTTCTTTGGTAAAAAAAATTGAAATCGATAAAATCAGAAAAATTATTCCATAATTGATATCTAATCCCAACCTAACCTAACTCATCAGTCATCACACTGAATCAAAATCGATAAAACTTAAGTGAAATCCAACTCTTGAATAACCCTCTTCTCTTTGTCATCCTCTTCGGTCTCCATCGTAAGCTATTCTTCAACTTCTTTTGTTAACCGTTATCATCTATTCATCTTCGACAATTCATTGATGACGGTTGGATTACCAGCGTTCATATCATATCAAAGTCAACCGATGACTGACCGTAATAGGTACAGTATTCTCTAATTTTTTTTTTTTTTCGGTTAAACTGTGGTAACATGTTTGTGAATGTGCTTTATTATCTTCGGTCTCTTTGATATGCGTTGGTATATTTTTTGGAATCAACTTTTGATCATAATGGATGATGAGTTGAGTTGAATATCTTGAAATAGATTTGTTTTTGGAAAAGATTATTAGTGGTTAGATTATTGACAAACGCATGAGTTAATGACTGTCTCTGTGCTCTATAAAATAACTTACAAGTTTTTCTCTTTTTTATTTCTTATGATTTCGTTTATATTCTTAGAGTTTAAGTTTCCTAACTTTTGACTTGTGAAACATCGACATTCTGTTTGTAGTTTGAAAATTTTGGCATTTGATTCTGTTTTCTATAAATATATCAAATCAGATTTGGGTTTTAAAGTAAAAAAAGTAGAAAAAAAAAAACATGTTTTCAACCCTTTGTATTCATTTCATGCCTTTGATAATTTGTGTTCATTGCTTGAAGATAGTAAGCCAAGCCACCACCCAAATTCACCACTTACATATATAAGAACTTTCACACCTCCTCAAATTCTCATTCATTTTTGTGATATACCCCAAATACCAGAAACACAAAGGATGGTTTATATGAGGCACCAAAGGAAGGTATTTGTTTATCCATCTATAAATTTCTCATCTTAAAAGTTAAATATTTGAATCTTTTAGGTGTATGCATAATTTGGTTCAAAACTATAAAACTAGAATAAACCGCTCAAAATTATGGTTTGGTTTGTAAAATTGTTTGATTTTAGTTGATAAATTTTTTAGAAACAATTTTCAATTTGGGTTGCAATTTGAACAATTCTTAAACTGAATCAAACCGTAAATCATATTTTTTAAATATATATATATATATATATATATATATATAATAGATTTTTTCAATAAATAATTAAGTATACAACTTATTTTTTTCATATTTATTTTTTCATTTTCTTTACATGTATAATATAAATATATTTCATATTTATATTATATTCTAAATAGCTATAATTCAATTAATTTATTAAATAATATATATTTAAAAGTAAATGATTTTATGATAAAATTATATGTACATACTTTTAAGTAAACAAATGTGTACATATATGATGTAGCATATTATGATTAGATTGTGATTGAATGATTTTGAATTAAATATAAAATAATATCTATTAACATAATAATAAATCATGTATATACATTGTATTGTTCAAGAGTTTAACATGTTCAAACTATAATTTAAACTGTATATTTTCAGTTTAATTTGAAATATAAAATAGTTTGTTTGGTTTGAAAATTTTTTAAATTATATTTTTCAGTTTGGCTTAAAAAACTCTCAAACTATAACACATTGAATTATGCACATCCCTAAATTATGTGAATTAAGTTAACAAATTGAATTTGAATTAAAGAAGGGTAAACTCATTTGGGGTTCTAAATATAATGAATATCTAAATTCAAATATAGTACTATGATTTTAATTTCTGGATTGCTTAGGTGAAATTGTTCCACGTAGCAAGCTGAATTTGCTTTCAAAAAGAACACTAAAATTGTTCAATATAAATAGATTTCCCTTTCTTTGATATGGTGTATATATTTATATTAAGAAAGATATTACCTTTTTTTGTTCAATCTAAGGATAACCCAATAGTTTATATACATAATGTTTTTAAAATCGGTCCAGTAATTGAATCGGTTGTTTTACTAGTTCATAGTTCAAACAGTTTAACTGATTTTTAAATTATAATGTGTTTCTTGAATACTATAAAAATATTTATTATATTTTTTAAATATAAACAATATGTATTTAAAGAAAATGATCTAATGTCATTTATCTAGATCTCTTCTATTAAAGCCACTTGTATAAATAATTAACATATTTCAACCTATCAAAATCAATTCAATTCAATTATTCTCTGCAATTAATGTTTATTTATTTTTAATAACTCTTCTCTCTCTAATTAATATTTGTTATTTTCAATGACAACTATTTAATTTCCAACCAATTAATCAATCATACTCTTTTAATGTTATCCATTACCACTTTGATTTTCTTTTTTTATGAATATATATAAAAAAAACCGGTCTTTTTTTAAGAGAACTGAACTAGACCAGAAGTCGATTTATGATCAAACTGGTTAAATCGATCGATCCAATTTAGTTTTAATAATACTATATATAGAGAGAGAGAGAAAGAGAGTAGATCTAATACATTGTCAAAATTTATTTTAGATTATAAAACTAAAAAACAAAATGATAAGGGATTATATGATTAAAGTAAACAAATTTTGATAATAGATCACCATTTATCCTTTTATTTAATTGTCTCTTTTAATTTACACATTTTTTGCAAAATTTTTGGAAACTATCTCTTTTTTTTTTTTAAATTAAAACAATGTTTCACAATGATAGAAACTCGCATGTATGACTGTTTCAAATAGGCAAGAAATATTTGTTTTAAATACAAAATTTATCACAATTTTAGTTTTAATTTTTATAACCCAAAACAAGTCTTAACAATTTACGGACTCACAAAATATTTAACTAACATTCAAATTTTCTTCTATGGTAATACAGGATATCAAAGACGCTCGCATGCCTAAACATGTGCTGGAGGAGGCAAGTTTAAGAAGCCAACTTTGTATATTGTTAGATTGTATATTACGTTGAGAATTATGAACAAATGATTATTGTTACGGTACCTGCATAACTCTTAATTATAGGTATCCTAAGTGACTAATATTTCCTTGAAACAATAAAATCGAATGTATAATTTTGTATACAAACAATAGTATATCATTTTGTAATTAGGTATTCTTTTATCTTTAATTTAAAACTATTCAATCATATAATAACATGTCTAATATGTACATAAATTTATGCACATAGCACTGTTCTATATGTCAGTTGGTAAAAATTTCATGGACAATCAATACATAGAATTTGAGGTGCAATTCTACCTAAGTAATAAAGAACATAGTGAGGTTTTTAAATTAAGTGGTTTGTCTTATTGTTGGAAAAACTACATTCACTATTATATTGTTAGCTTTATGGAGAAATTTTGACAGAGAAATGATACAATCTGGTATTTATTAGATAAGAGAAAGAAAAAATTGTATAATTTCCTAAGAAGATACACTTAGATGATAGTGGTATATTAAATCCAAATATTTAAGAAAATTTGTTAATTGGTTATTCCATGGACATCGGAGATAATTATTTTCTCGTGAATGTAAAATATAAAGATTAAACATTATTCCGTAAAGACAGGGGATGAAAAAAAGATTTCATAAAAACGATTGAAATTGTTAAGATTCACTTTTCTTTTTGTACCATATAGAAAGAATCATACTTTTAGTTTGGGCCAACCTATATGTAGAAATTGTGTCTAGTCATCGTATCTTGTTTGCATAGCTATTCTATGAATGATAGATAGACATTTTATTGGGTGCAGCTCTTATTTTTCTAAATGAAAGATTGACTAAACTTCAAAAGCCATTAATTTTCATCTTTTATGTCATTTGTGTTGCTACTGCTCTATCAATTAATGCATACATACTAAATTCATATCTAAATTTTGTAAGGATTATATCAGTCGTAATCAGCCTAGATGGCCTAATTTGTTTGTGTTTTACACTGTCCAAGAATCCAGAGAATGAAAAATATGAAGGTATGATACTGTTTTCAGAATTAATCAAAACGGTTGAGAAAGTGAAAGGGTGAAAGAGAGTTGGGGGAGAGAAGGGAATAGACGTGTGAAGAATGAAAGGAAGATAATTCAATGTTATAATAACAAAGAATGTAGAAAATTAGAGTTGATATATCAATAAAATTTTTAAAACTTAAGTCATTGACCCCTCCATCCGTTCCTGTAACCAAGCCATTGGCAACTGAGTTAATTGAGTGGGCGACGAATACAATTAGTAAAATATTTGGCTTTGAATAGTGGGTGCTCCACTTGACTTGAGGTTTAAAATATTTTACCCAAGATATCAACATTTGTTGTTTCTTTAGCTTTCGTTGCACCTTTCTTATCACCTAATTCTGCGTCAAATGTCAGCATTTGTGACTCTAATTTATTGTTTATCATATTCATCTTATCGTTATGCTCGTTATTATCCTGGCTGTCAAATTGTCATTTTTTCTTTAGGCTTTGGTGTAAGTTGTTTGACAACAGCTTTCTTGGGCGGCAGTGTCCTGGCCTTAGCCTGTCCCCTTACTGTAAGGGGACTTTTGTGATCTGGGAACTAAATTTATCACAAGAAAGATTAACCTGACCCAATTTCTTTTACTTTACTCAAGAGGCTTCCTACTGAGGTCCGTGCAACATCAGCCTTCTCTTGAGCATCTTCTGCTTATCTAGATGCTCGAGCCTCTTGATCTGAAAGCTTTTTCAACTCTTGTTCAAGTTTCTTTGCTGCCTCAGCTGCTTCACGAGCTTTCTCAATAGCTACTCTTGCCTCCTCGGCTTTTGCTATTGCAAGAACCTCTGGATATGCTGCTCTTCTTCCATCCTCAGGAATTGCACTAAAAAGAGTAACAATATTAGGCCATGTACCTGTTCCTTTACACACTACAGGAAGTAAAGGCTTGGCATGCATTGCTAACCAATTACTATCATTGCAACGACCTGAAAAGCTCATCTACAGGGCTTGCCGGGGCTGATGGATGGATCTGTAAATATTTCCACCGCCTAAATAAGAAAAATACTAAATGTTCGGCCATTTATAAACAAGCGCTGCTTTCATGGTTCCCAAGCTTCATATCAATTTTCCTTATTTTCTGCCAGCTGTGTTAGAGCTGGATCATTTGAAAAATGAAGGGAGGAGGCAAAGGAGGAAGGAAAAAACAAGAGAGTAATCAGAGAACCAGGGGCTTAGGCCTGGGAGGATCAGACATCTCTTTTGCAGGAATTTCATTGTTAGTTGTTTTCATTTAATTAAATTGTTAAGAATCAAGTGATTGTTTAAACACTTACTGATTCAGTAAAAATGGTTTGCTCTTGTTTCATATTCCTGTCTTGGTTGAGAAACATATTGGCAGTGTATCTGTGGAATGATAAATTTTGAAGTGAGGGATTGAACTATAAGATTTATTTTGTATAAAAACTAAATAAAATCATGCAATAATAAATTTGTATAGATTATCAAATATTGAATTAAACTTTAGAGTTATAGGAATATCTAAAACGTCATACAATTTTGATTCGAATAACCTTTGATAGTTACCTAAAATTTAAGATTTTTTATGATTAGTCTTATGTTTCATAAAACTCCCTTACAAAGGATTAATGAGAAAAACTATAACTATTAGATTTTAAAATGTGGATCTAACAAATTTATAAAAAAAATTACTTAAACCCTCATATCAAAGGTCCAATGACCCAAAAACCTATACTAAACTGACTATTTAGATTTTTAATATATTAGACTTATTTTTATTGATTATTCAAATCTATTTATAAATTGATATTAAATTATTTAATTATTTGATTTTATTAAATTAAAAGAATAATTAATGTTAGTCTACGTAAAAAAAAAAAAAAAACATGGGTGTTAGCAATAATATATTCTACAAAAGTAGGTACTTATTAATTTGATATCAGAGCGGGGTTGTCATGGGTTTTGGTAAGGACCATAATGAATTTTGGAGTAGATCAATTAGAGAAAGACATGAATAGTGGAATGGATGGACCGGAGTTAGAGATGAGGATGATAAAAGAGAGTTTGCTGGAGATGAATGATTTGTTGGCACTTACATGTCAAAACCGACAAACGACAATATGAGACAATGCACTAATCGAGCTGACAAAGTCATAAGGGGAGGCTGAAAATTTTTGCAAAAGGAGCTGAGGTTTGGAGAGGGTTGATGGAGAACCGAAGAGAGATGAATGGAGAGAACCGAGACCATTGGTTCAAGCTAATGCAGGAGGACAAGTGGGTTTAAAGAGCCTCGGTGGAAGCAACATCTAGATAAGGAAGATCAACTTATCAATCTTTCAAAGAGAAGATCCCACAGGTTGGATCTTTTGAGTGGAGCGATATTTCTCCATTAATTGAACTAGGGAAGAGGATAAAGTTCCAACCACCTCAATGTGTATGAAATGGATGACTCTAACAAGGTTGTAGTTGTGGACGCCAAGAATCTGATCACAAAATGGAAGGTTTTCAAGAAAGCACTGATAGACAAATTGTGGCCGTTGTAGGAAGGGATCATGCATGAAGAGTTCCTATCTCTCTGACAACTTGGAAGGGTGGCTAAGTATCGGAGCACATTCAAGAGGTTATTGGCTCCATTTTTTAAACTATCATGTAAGTTATTGAGGGTTGGCTCAACATGATTGTATTGGGTGGACCCAACTGCCTAGCCCAAAAGATAGAAGATCATAATGTTGTATTAGACCATATACCTGAATTGAAGGCCTAAGACCAAACAAATCAGTCTGGCTTTATGTTTGGGTCAACCCAACATTGGAGTTCCTCTATACACAACCTTATTTTTCCCAACACACACCAACCCACTCCAGCCAAACCAACCCACTCCAGCCAAACCAACCCACTAATCCTCAACTAGGTATAACCCAATCAAATAGAAAACCCAACCTAGATCTGACCAAACTACCTTGCACCAAAAGTGACTCCCTTCAATCTAACTTTTAATGAAAACAATTAAGGAATATTATGCATATGTATTTTGAATATACATTTATATGTATTATTATATAGTTAGATATTATTTTATTCATAATTTAAAATTATCTAATCATATGATAACATAGATCAAATATGTATATGTTTATGTACTTAAAATAGGTACGCATAATTTTTTAAAAAAAAAAAATTTCTCTCTCTCACACCCAAACTCTGACTATGTCCAACTCACCACAACTAGAAAACCATGAAACAAGTGGATTTTCTTCCATTGTAGTTAGAACATGTTTATATTATTTTGGGGTAAAGTGCTTATCTTGGGTGGGTGAGGTGAAGGCCAGTTGGAAATTGTTGATGTTGAAATTTAATTGGATGGGAAGAATATTAGAATACAGAGAGATCCTTCACTGTCCAACTTAGAAATTTCATTCAAGACTCTTATAAAATTATGAATGGTATAAAGGGAGAGTTATCTGTGCTAAATTTGTGCATGACTTGTGATTTGACAAACTTTGATTATATGTGTACTGTTAAGAGGATTTTTTTGCATTTCATTTTGATTTCAAATTCAACATTTATTTTACTTTATTATACCACTGAACAAAAAAGAGACTGTTGAACTACTATAAAACTGAGCAAAATGATTGTTTAAAAGACCAATAGAATTCTAAGGCATGAATTATGTCATTACAAAAATAAAAATGCAAGAAAAAGTGCAAAAATGTAAAAAATTTGTATGGAATGCCTTATTTCATTTCTTAGAAAGGTTGTTCAATAAGGATCAATTTCATTCCCTTAGCTGTTCTCAATTCTACCTAAAGTTGGACAAAATTTGAAGAATGAAAAATTGAACACCCGTTCAAGATAAGACATGCCCGTTACATATAATTTCAAGTCAAGAACAAGATCAGTTAAAAGCTTATTCAAGGTTTTGTAAAAACTGAAATTTTTTTGAAGATTTAGGGCCTAATGCCCATTCCAAATTTGGAATGATCGTAACTTAAGAAGCCCTCAAGTTGTTCCATAAAGAATGAAAATGTTTTTGTTAGTAGTCACATGTTTTGAAAAAATTGGATAAAGTTGAACAATGATTAAATGCCCGTTTGAGAAATATAAACGTCATTTCCAAACATAAGAAAAAAATATATATATGATTCTTGAACTTTTTAGAGTTTATCTATTTTTTAGAAATTCAAAGATTTTCTAAAAATATATGATTTCCTCTAATATATCCCAAATAATCCGTCAATTATGTCAAAATTAAGAGGTTTGAGTTGGGTCGTGAATCAACATGACCCCTGTCATGTCTATCATTAAGTTTATAAAATCAGTTTTATTACATGTTAAAAATTTGTAGGCTTTTTTTAATGATAAAATTTGTTTCATTAATTTATAAATGATATATAACCTGAATAACTATAATATAATATATATATTTATATTTATTTGATTAATATATCACTCATATCTTTTAAAAATAAACAAAATAAATAATACAATTATATGGAACATAAAAAATATTTCTCATATTACATTTATATATTTTTCAACTTTAAATAAATATTACAAATAGAATAAAAAAAATTTGCCACATCAGTTAAAGAGAGAAACCTTAGCTAGGATAGGACATATTTTATATTTAAAAAGGACGTGATAACCAAACAAATATAGAAACTAATACATCCAAAAGTGGGAGCCGACACTGGAAGAAATACGGTTCTGATATCGTCGTGAAAATCAAACGGTGTAAAACTCGCTGGAAGACTCATGAGAGGCAGCGCCTCACTCCCTTACCCAAAAGAGAGCTAAAAAAATCAACACTCCTGCCAGATCTTGCCACGTGGACCCAACTCATAAAATCGGATGCAAACCTATTTATATTCCAGTCTTTATTCATAATTTCTCGTCCGCCCCCTCACTTTCTTAATCTCGTCGCTCCGATCTCTCTCGCTTAAGCTGTCTCTCATCTCCGAAAACATCTCACAATTAAATAAAACCCTAAGATTTTTCTGATGCATCCGTGAATTTTCCGAGAGAATTGTCTTTTGTTTTGATTATTTTTTTTCCGAGAAAATTTTATCGGGGGAGCTGAGGAGATTTTGCTTTGAATTCGGATTGGAAAAGAAATGACGACATCGACGACCAGCACTGTCTACATCCGCGTCATCGAAGATGTCGTCAGCAAGGTCCGTGACGAGTTCGTCAATGGCGGTCCTGGCGAGAGTGTTCTCAACGAGCTTCAAGGAGTAATTTTCTTTATTTTTGTTCGTTTAGCGATTTCACATCTTTAAGCTATGAATTTAATTTCATTAATTTTATGGGAGCTGTGGGTTTTCGTTTTTGAAGATATTGATTCTGTTTCTGAAGAAAATCGGTGTTTTGGTGGATCTGGGTAGGTCTAGGGTTTTGAGATACTTTGATTTGGAGATGTCGTGAAGCTGATCTTGGTTATTGATAATCTTTTATATATTAAGGTTTGGGTTAATTTTGGTTTGCTTAGATTTGGGAAATGAAGATGATGCAAGCAGGAGTTGTGTCTGGTCCGATAGATAGGTCGTCTGTGCCAAAGCCGGCACCTGGCGTAACTCCAGTTCATGACCTTAATGTACCTTATGAAGGGACCGAGGAGTATGAAACACCTACTGCTGAGATACTCTTTCCCCCGGTAAATGTTTGTTTCCCTGTGGAGTTTTTTACATGTTCATTATGTTTCGATTCCTCAAGTTTTGCTTGCTTTTCTTTCCTTTGATTTTGTGTTTTGGGATTTTTTTTTGTGGTTTATTTTTGTTGAGATATTGTACGTTAACTTTTGAAGTGATTTGCTTGCCAAATTGTGTTAGATTATGGAGTCTTGATGTGGGTTATCTAAAATGTTGTTGCTCGGTTGTGAATTTCAAAGTAATCTGTGATTCAAAATTTGTAGGATTTTGGAGGTAGATTTTGGTTAAAATACCATTGTTGGGGTTAATTTAGAAGTAACTGATGACTGAAATTGTGATTGTTTTTTCTGAGATATCTCCACTGTTTGCAGACACCTTTGCAAACTCCCATGCAGACACCATTACCCACAAGTACCCCATTACCAGGAACTGCTGATAGCTCAATGTATAACATACCTACTGGTTCTAGTGATTATCCCACGCCAGTAAATGATTCTGGTGGCAGTACTGAGGCTAAAGGTGGAAGTGGAAATGGAAGGCCAAACTCATACATGGTAAGAACGGTCTTAACAGTACCATAATTTTTGTTGGTTATTATTTTGGAAGTTATTGATTCATGTCCCCCTTATTTTATTGGGTTTATAGGCTCCTGTTCTTTCTCCTTGGTTAATTCTACCATCTTGGAATACTTTTTGGGGGTCTAATTTACTGGCTAAAAATTTGCTATTATTATATTTTTTTAGTAAGTTGCTTTTGGAATTTGGATCCAAGTAATTACTTATTCTTTATTTTCTTGCCACAGCCACCTCCTCCTTCTCCATGGATGAATCAGAGGACCCCTCTAAGTGTTGATGTAAATGTTGGTATGTACTGCATGAGCATGGTTTTGAAACTAAGTGATAAGGCTTATGATTTTAAGGGTTCTTTAGTGATCAATGGTGTTTTGTTACAGCTTATGTGGAAGGGCGTGATGAGGCAGATAGAGGAACCTCTCATCAACCCCTTACACAGGTAATTCTTGTTGTTCTGTTAATATTGAAATTCCAGAAAAACCTGTAGTTTCTGATTTGAGGAAAATGCATGAATTAGCGGTGACTGTTTTCGTGAGTATTTCTATCTGAAAAGGATGTGATACTGTTGAAACTGAAGTGTCTTATTAGTTCAAATATATGAGTGAATTCCAGGACTTCTTCATGATGCCATCTGGAAAGCGTAAACGTGAAGATTTCCCTGCACAATACCAGAATGGTGGATATAATATACCCCAGCAAGATGGAGCTGGAGATGCTATACCAAAGATTTTTGAGCTTGAGGTGTGTTTCTTCCACTCGGTTGTTAATGATATACAGTGCACTGTATTAAATAAGAATGCTGTTATAAGCTTAATGCTTGTATAGTAGAACTTTTGCTGGAAGAATGTGTATTTTTGTAGTTAGTGTTAACTTATCTTGCGTATTGGAGAATTTAGTTACCTTGAAAAGGATGCTTGATCACTATTTATTATCTTGTATTGGCTTCTTATTTGGATCTTTTAACGAGCTATATTTAGAAAAGTGAGACTGTTATACTTTATTTTTGTGATTATTGCAAGCTTTAGCCTATAAGCAGGTGTTAGTGAAGTAAGGCATTTGAATTTTTTTCCCTCGGTGAGGAGTTATTTGATTGTGTATGGTATAACTCTTAATGGATTAAAACATGCAATGAACATTTTGAGTGAAGTTTCAAGATTAGAGAAGTTGAGTAGCTGTGGCTCTTGTGGTACTGATAGGTGCTCGAGATGATATTGGATAAAATATTGGCTGTGTTGATTGAATTTTATGATAGAGCTGGTGTTATCCTCTCTACATAAAATGGGAGAGGATAACATAGTCAATCATGACAATTTTTAACATTAAATGCTGTATTTCTCAATATTATGTGGTTTTGTTGGCTTTAAGCAATTTTTTTTTAATGACTGAATCTATTTATTATTGAGCGTCTGCATATTTCCATTTTTTTGTGAGGTTGACTTTATGTGTTGTGCAACTGGATATATGCTGTGAAGTGGCTAAGGAAAATACATATTTATGTAAAACATAAATATAATGGCCTCAGCTTGAGAAGGATGAAGTTTCTTCTGTTAGATTTACTTTGTAGTTGAACTACTATAAACAGAAAGATATCTATCCCAGCTTTGTTGTTGGAATGTTCAAATTTGATGAAATTTTGTAGATATTTATTTGTTGTTATATATAAGACTATGGATCCTTCTATATCTCACGTTTACTGTTGGAATATCTGAGTGTACATTGGCTGTTAATCATTATATATACATACATATGTACATACATACAAGCACACACATATATTGATTGTATGTATATTCAAACATTGTAATGGTAATCTTCCAGGTAAGCCCAGACAGTGATTTCACTGGTAAAGGTAATACCGTCACCACTGCAAATAGGGAGTCCCTACTGCATTCATCCAGGTCATCTGTGAAGATTCCTCAACTGGATGGGCCAATTCCTGATCCCTATGACGATGTGCTTTCTACTCCGAATGTGAGTGTTATTGCTATTTAACTTTCAGACATAGTAATGCGGAAATGATAATAATGCATTCATGGTGTTCCTTAATTGGTGTAATTGCTAAATAGTGGCCTTATTCAACACTTTCGGGGTTTTCGGTGACAGGTATTTTTGAGGTGGCAACGAGTTTGCCAGTAAATAACAATTTGATACTTGAAAAATCAGTGGTCCAGGTCTTTGTATGGGGTGATTTGTTATATGTTTACTATGATATGAACTGATTGAGGACATGTCTGTATGAGTATACATGTTATCTTTTTACCTGCTAAAGTAGGAAGTGGTCAACCATATAATAATTTTACTCATAACATACAGATCTGTACTTGGATATATATTTGATATAAGATTTAATTTACTGATCTGGTGAAATAACTGCTTTCCTCTCGCTTACTTGCATTCACTATTAAATGCATGCTTGTTGTGATGAAAGATCTCAATTTACTCACTTTCAATTGCCTTTTTTCTCCTTGGGCATTTCGCTTGCTTCCCTTCACAATGAAGATATACAACTACCAAGGAGTTGTTAGTGAAGATTACAACATAGTGAACACACCTGCTCCTACTGGTAAATTTAAATTGATGTCTTGAAGACTGTAATAGTGTAATTTATTTGAAAATGTATAAATAGGTGTGTGATATTCTGTTCTTTCTCTCACTAGACGTACAGGCTAGTACTCCTGCTATTGTCACACAAAGTGAGGCTGTGGATGATGATGATGATGAGCCATTGAATGAAAATGATGATGATGATTTGGATGATGTGGATCAAGGAGAGGAGCTGAACACTCAACATTTAGTGTTGGCTCAGTTTGACAAGGTATTCTATTACATATTCTTTTTTATGCATCTTGGTGATTGTAATAAAGTGGTAAATACCTTTGTGTATGAGAAACAGTGGTCATGATGCACATGGTACATTTTTGGTATAGGTGACTCGAACCAAAAGCAGATGGAAATGTGCATTGAAGGATGGAATTATGCATATAAACAATAAGGACATTCTGTTTAATAAGGTATGTGATTCTATCATAATTTAATTTTTTTATGTCCCTCAATTCAAAGCCTTGATTTGCCTGAGAATTTGTTACACTGTGCAGGCAACAGGAGAATTTGACTTCTGATTTGTCGGAGAGAGTTTGATGCCCATCTAGTGGGCCGTTGCTCAGAAGAGTGAATCCGGAGGAGATGATGGGTGTTTCACAAAAGTTCATAAATTTCTGAAGGGAAGGGAGCGAGATGCTTGGATTTAATAGTTTTTAAGGCAGGTTGGACTGTTGGCTATGTACATAAAGGGAAGAGTATTTTTTTTTGGCCACCACACCCACACCACGCACCCCCCCAGCGTAACAAAGTTAAAAGTGGTTGGCCACTAGAGTGGAGTTCACCTTTTTTCTAATGGAATCTGTAATTCTGTTTATGCCATATGCATGGACATTTTGGTTATTTATGCACGCACTCAATTTGTTTTAGACTCGTCCTTTTTATCTCACTAATTTTCTGTGATAAGTGCCCAGAAACTTGGAGAATAATGTTTACAGAGAAACCAAATCATTATTTATGTTTTGGGTCATTTTCCCAGAACTTAAAAATAAGATGCCTTGACATGATGTGATGATTATCATGTGTGTATCATTTATATACTCAACATAACATTGCTCAGAGTCTGATGTTTTAATGTGGTTTAGATCTTAAAGACCAAAAGAAAGCAGAAAGATGGAGAAATCAGACAGACAGTTGATAAACTTCAGTTATTTGTAATATTCCAGTGCACACGATGACAATTGAAGAATAAAAATTTATCATTGACCATCATTTACAGTCACACATTTGGATTGAAGAAGAGAAAACAAAGTTGATGGCTCTGGCACTGGCACTGTCCTTCACCATTTTTGGTCTTATCACAGCTGCACTTCATCTCATTATTCCCAGTTTTATCCAACTTCAACTCCTCTCCCTCTGCCAAGGGCTTCGGCGATTCAATGAGCGGCGATAGCAGAGGAATTATGGAGAAGTTACCAGAGGACGATGACGCATATGGGTTAGTCACCTGATCCAACTGAAGACTCGCTGGTGCATGTTTTTGAAGCCTTGTGGGTGGCTTTCCAACTTTTGTTCTTGTATTGGAAACAGCTTGTTTTTGAAATATGTTCTCACTGTCTTCCATTTCTTCAACCAAAACGCTCAACTATCAATCCAGTTCTTCTTATTCTTAATGGAATAGTAGTTCAATTCTTCGCGTGAACAAATAAAGAAACACAAGAACGTGTCTGCTAATGAAATCAAATGAAAAAAATAACAGTTATTTATTGAAAACTGCAACGTTTTTTCAGTTTTTAATGGCTGATAATGATTTTAGGAATTACAGGGTTATCTTCTGCAGGTCAATACACCATTGAACTTGGAGAAAATTAAGGTCTCCTCTCAATTTGATCGTTTTCTAACTTTGAAGTCCTTGAATTAAATTTAGAATCCAAATTTATAATTGCCCATATTATCAATATAAATTTATAAAGAACTTAAAAGGTGTGACAATCATCCAGTACAATGATTTAAACGCTAAAAAGAAAGAAATAGTGTTCATAGGCCTACATGGTTTGTTTCTGTACTTTTTGGGTAACATTGTGTCCCAAAGATTTCATAAGACAGAAATTGAAAGGGTGATGCCGACGGCTCTATGGTTTAAGCAGGTTCAAGAATTAAAAAAAGAATTAAGAGTGAGAGAGGGTTGAGAATTACAGAGAAAGAGCTGAGAATTGCAGAGAAGGAAGGAACAAAATCTTGAAGAATAAATCGTCCAACAACTTTTCCCGCCTACACACCTCTATATTAATCACACATAGTGTTCCAATTATACAAAACGACATCACACTGTTTATTGTAAGCTGGTCGTAGTAAGGAAACATGAAAAACATTATGGATTATAACATTAGCTGGTAACTAAAATTTGTAGGCAGCCTTGTTAATGACATTTATGACTGGAAAAGGGCCAAAATATTTGGGCTGTAATTTTTGGTTTCTAGTATGCATGGTGTATTGCTTGTAAGGTTGTAACTTTACATATACAAGGTCACTGATTCGAAATTGACGATTCGAATGCCATCGCTCCACAAGCTTCTTCATTCTATGTTGAGCCTCATGCAAGTTCCGTTTGAGAATTTGAATAGTGGCTTCTTTGACTTTTAACATGGTATCAACCTCAGTTGCAATGGAGTCATGAGGAAAATATGAGATATGAAGGGGTGGAGGATACCCATAAAGAGCCTCAAAAGGAGACATCTGAATATTGGAATGATGACTTGTGTTGTACCAAAATTCTGCTAAGGGAAGCCATTGGCACCAAGTATGAGGAAGCTCTCTGGCCATGCACCGCAGGTACCCTTCCAGGCAACGATTAACCACTTCTGATTGACCATCTGTTTGCAGATGGTAGGTAGTGGAGTATTTCAGATCAATGCCTTGGAGCTTGAAAAACTCTTGCCAAAATCTACCGAGAAAGGTAGCACCCCTTTCACTTATAATGCTATAAAGATTACCGTGTAACTTATATATGTTTTCTAAAAACAACTGTGTGACAACCTGGACTAAAAATGGATGAGGCAGTGCCATAAAGTGTGCATACTTGGTAAGGCGATCTACAACCACCAAAATGATAGATTTTCCTTAGGACTTCGGAAGACTTCAATGAATTCTATTGTCATTTCTGCAAAAACTCCAGAGGGTATTGGTAATGGCTGCAGAAGGCCTAGAGATGTTACATTCTCGAACTTGTATCTCTAACAGGTAGTGCAACCTCTAATATAATTCCTAACAACTTTTCACATTCCCTTATATTAAACTACCATTGCCAACCTCTTCATGGTAACAGTAACCCTTGAATGCCCACCTGCTGCTGAGTCATGGAAAAGGTGCAATAATTGCTTTTGTAATTGAAAATCCTTAGCCACTACTAATTTACCCTTCCGTCGCAATTGCTCATTAGACCATTCATAATGGCTATAAGTATTGGGGTCTCTCTTCTTAGCCTTAATAATAGTCTGCAAATGAGAATCTTGTTGCCATCCTTTCTGTATTTATTGCATCAACTCTTCTGGCATTACTACAGCTGCTAATTGGAGAAGCTCTGGGGTCACCACTCTATAAGGCATCAACAACGACATTATCTTTTCTGTTTCTATAGCTAATGGTGTAGTCATATTGTATAAGCCTTGTAACCCAAGCTTGTTGTGCAGGTGTTGTAGCTTTCTGATCCAACAAATATTTCAGACTTTGGTGATTCGTTTGGATCACAAAGTGCTAATTCCTTATGTAATGGTCCCACTTCCAAAGAGCAAATAGGATTGCTAACATTTCCCTTTCATAAATCGATAAGAGTTGGTTCTTAGGTGAAAGTGTTTTGCTAATATAAGTAATTGGATGGCCTTTCTGCAGAAGCACTGCTCCAATACCCTCACCATAAGCATCTGTCTCAATGGTAAATGACTCATTTGGATCAGGCAAGACAAGGATAGAGGTGGAACACAACTTCTGTTTAATCACATCAAAGGCTTCTTACACTTTGATCGACCACCCAAAGGAGTTTTTTTTTAACAAGTCCATCAGTGGCCGCGCTAGTTGCCCATAATTCTTAATAAATCACCAATAGTATCTCGACAACCTTAAGAATCCTCGCAACTGCTTCAAGGTTTTTGGTTGAGGCCATGTTTGTATAACTTGTATTTTTTGAGGGTCCGTCATAACGCCTTCTTTGCTGATGATGTACCCAAGGTATTGTACCTTCGTTGCTCCAAAAATGCACTTGGTTCGTTTGGCATACAACTAATGAGAGAGAAACAACTGCAAAACAACTTATAGGTGTCGCAAGTGAGCTTCCTTATCCTTGCTATATACAAGGATATCATCAAAGAAAACTAGCACGAATCTTCGAAGATATGGCTTGAATATACAACTCATGATGTTTTGAAAGGTTGAAGGAGCATTCGTGAGTCTGAAAGGCATTTCCAAAAATTCGTAGTGCCCTTCGTGTGTCTTGAAAGTCGTCTTCTCGATGGATGAAGGATGCATGAGGATTTGCCAATAACCAGAACGAAGATCAATTTTAGAAAAAATCGTTACGCCTCTTAACTCATCTAACAACTCCTCAATCAACGGAATAGGGTATCGATCCTTCACCGTAATTTGATTTAACACTCGATAATCTATGCACATCCTCCACAAACCATCATTTTTCTTTACCAACACTATGAGACTGGAATAAGGGCTGAAACTGTTTCTAATAACTCCTTCCTCTAACATCTCCTTAATCATCTTCTCTATCACATCCTTCTGCAGCCTTCTGTATTGGTATGGTCTCAAGTTTATTGGTTGTGCACCTTCCTTCAGAATGATTTTAAGATCTTGGAATCTAGCCGGCAATAATCCTTTAGGTACCTCAAATACCTTAGCAAATTTATCTAACAAATCATTCATCTGTTGCCATTGCTTTCGTACCTTCGTATCTAAGACTTGTAATTCATATAATTGTACTAATGCTTCAATTACCTCAGGCCAAAGTAATTGAATGGAAGCTAATTGTCGTTGTTTGCCGAGAAGCCTGCCCAATTACTCTTCTTGAATCACACTTACCCTCTTTGTTCTTTCACCTTGTAGGAAGTATGGCTGCCCATGTATGAAAACTTCATTGTCAAGTCTTCAAAGTTCCAAGTAATATCCCCCAAACTAGCCAGCCATTGAGCACCTAGGATTAAGTCATAGTTGTCCAAAGGTAACGTGTATGCATCCATCGAAAGAAGTTGGCCTTGCACTCAAATTTCCAAGGCTTGACAAATACCTTGACAATGTAATTCCTCTCCATTAGCTACCGTAACTCTAACTCCAGTCACCTTTTTAACTTGGCAACCTAGCTTGTAAGTAGGTGCTCACTCAGGAAGTTATGGGTGTTTCCCGAATAAACCAAAATATATAGCTTCTTCTACCCATGCATACTCTCAAGTCTCATAGTCTTAGCACCTAGTGATCCTTGCAAGGTTTAGAGAGAAAGCTGCATTAACCTATGTTCTTCTAGTATTGAATTTGATTCTATTACTTCACCATACGCTTCTACACCTTCATTCCCATCTGTCTCTACATGTAATTGAATGAAATAGGCCTGCTTCCTCCTACACCTATGGCCTGGTGTGAACCTTTCATCACACCAAAAACAAAGACCCTTGGCCTTCTTCTCATCAAAAGCTTTGCTAGTTACTGTTTTAGAGGGTAATGTTGATGGTAACTTAGGAATGCTAGGGGTAGGTAATAAGCCTGAATAGTTATTAAGCTTTAGTGGTGTATTACCCGTCATCGACGTAGCCATTGTAGGTTTTGGATTCCATGGAACTTGTGGAGTTCTTACGGGTGGTTTTGGCTGTTCTTTGATGGCTGCTACTGTAATCTCCTGTAGCTTAGCTAATGCATATGCTTCCAATAACATCTTAGGTCGAAACATTCTTATAGACATCTGTAAGGAGTTCACTAACCCCGATAGGAAAAAACTTAGGCCTTGGTCTTCCCTAATACCCGCCCTCAGATATAATTCTTTAAACGCATCCATGTACTGCTGATGGGAACCTGTCTACTTCAAATTCTGTGAATCTGCAAGGGGGTCATCATAGCCGTAACTACCAAATCGTGCCCTCATAGCCATAGCATACTCTTCCCATGTTAGTCATGTACCAGTCCTAGATTTTGTGAAACTTTGATGCCATTGAATAGCTCTTCCTTCTAAATGAAGTGCTGCTATCTTGATGTGATCAATATCCGGCGTAGCATCCACCTCAAAGTAGTAATCTGCCTTAAAAATCCAATTATCAAAATCTTCGCTGTAAAATTGAGCAAAATCAAGGCGTGTCTGTCGCTCCCATTGTTGTCTCGCTCATAGGCAGATCATAAATTTCCTTCCTCTCGTCGATTTGCTGTTTGTGTCACCACCTATGCATGTTAAAGACTGAGACCACTAATTAACTTTTTGAGATCTTCCATCAATTGTTGCATTCGTTCTTGTGTCTCTTGAAGACGACTCTGCTGTCTATTTTCAGAATTGGTAACCACCTGTGAGATCATCTGTACAATCTCTCATCGTAATTCTTGATTTTGTGTTCCATCCGCCATGGCTAGGAACTGCTCTGATACCACTGATGCCGACGACTCTATGGTTTAAGCAGGTTCAGGAATTAAAAGAAGAATTAAGAGTGAAAGAGGGTTGAGAATTACAGAGAAAGAGCTGAAAATTGCAGAGAAGGAAGAAACAAAATCTTGATGAATAAATCGTCCAACAACTTTTCCCGCCTACACACCTTTATATTAATCACACATAGTGTTCCAATTATACAAAATGACATCACACTGTTTATACATGCATTACGTAATTCCAACGACGTCGTTCAGCTCTCATCTTCCACGCCAACTCTCCTTTCTCTTCCTGTTCAGTTTGCATCAAAGGGCCTTTCACTCTTTTTGTCAGTTAACTTTCCAAAGTTTATGGAATAAAGTGAAGTAAAAACCAGAGCTTTAGGATGAGCTTCGATTCCCCAATCTTACTTTGAAAAAAGTAAAGTGGGTGGTGGCGGTGGCAAGCAGTGAAAGCAGACATCTATCCAAGTCTAAAGTCAATCAAACAACAAATTGAAACAAAAACTTGATAACTATACTAAGCCAAAACACAAGATGATTAAAACGGGAACGTTAACTGTCTACCGTCAGATCACTTCATGGCTTCACTTCGTCCTCTCTTCTCCTTCAATCTCACTTACTCTCACCGACCCAAGAATCCAAAGTCTCTCTTCTTCAACTATCACACTAATCCTAAAACATCTTTATATTCTTTCTCTTATTCCAAGCACAAGAATGCCATCTCTTCAAAACCATTATTGCTCTCTACTACCAAACCAACATTCAATGTAAAATTTCTGTAGAACGCTCTTTTTCTTTCTTTTTTTTGTTTTTGTTTTTGTTTTTGTTTTTGTGAATGAGGTTTATTTATTTACTTATTTATCTATTTATTTGGTTTTTGGTTAAGTTGAAGCTCAGGGAGGGTATGCTACAGAAGGAGATGATGAGTCACCCATATCTGACGCTACATATAAAGAAGATTTTTCTTGGTCTTCTGTGATTTTGCCGTAAGTGTTTTTTCTTTATTTCTTCATTATGATGTTTGTTTCTTAGTTTTTTTTCTTCAGTTTATAAGTACTTCTTTATTCTAGTGGAGAATTTTGTTTAAGCAATTTTGTGACATAGCAACATGTTATGATTTTAGGAACAACAGTATTCTACTTAAATTTACAATTCTGCATGTGACTTTGCTGTTACTTGCTTTTAAAAATTGCTTTTGTAAGCAAAATAAATGGTTCCAAATTGCTAACCAACACCTTATTGATGATGGTAATGAAAAATTGAATACCAGTGAGGTTAGGTGAATAGTATGTGCTTTCAATTTCAGTGTGACTTTTGTTGAAGATTATCTGAACCTTTTGTTCAAAAATAAAAATATATAAATAAATTAAAAGAGGAGTTACGTGGAAACAGTTGGGAAAACTGCTAGTAGTTTATATGTGTCTAGATTAAGACATGTGGTTAAAAAAAACTCTCTGCTGGTTTGTAAGTTATCTAAAAAAACTATCTTGTAACTGACTTGTCTATATAAAGACAAGCATATAAGCATTAGCGTTGTATGAATAAGATCCTGAAAGATTATTTTTAAGTCTGAAAAATAATTGTTTCATTTCCTTCAAATCTAACAATTGGTATCAGAGCATTAAGTGTTCTTAGGGGATTTGTGTGTGAAAATTGCTTGAAAGAGTGTGAGTTACTTTGAGGGATAAACACTTGTGAGATATACAAAATTGAAGGTGAACAAAAATGGCCTTTTCATCAAATTCTTCCTTGCCTGCAGTACCAGTTTTTAATGGAGTTCACTACCACATATGGGTAGTGAAAATGAAGAGTTTTTTACAAGTAGCTGATTTATGGGACGTTGTCGAAACAAATGGAAATTTTCCAACCATGCCTGAGAATCCTACGGTGGCTCAAATGTAATTGTATAAGTCTGAAACCAAGAAAAAGAGCAGGGCTTTATCTTTCTTGCACTCCGCGATTGTTGACAACATTTTTGTCAAAATTGTGCACTGCACTACTGCCAAGCAAGTATAGGAGAAGTTGCAACAAGAATATCAAGGTTCGGAGAAGACTCGAACCATGAAGATCATCACTTTGAAAAGACAACTTGAGAATACTAGAATGAATGACACGGAGAGTGTTTCACAATACTCAGATAGGATTATGAAATTGGTGAATGAAATGAGAATTTTGGGAGAAGATCTCTCTGAGGAAAGAATTGTAGAGAAAGTTCTTGTGAGTTTGCCGGAGAAGTTTGAGTCAAAAATTTCTTCTTTAGAGGATTCAAGAGACATCACTTCAATATCTCTTGCTGATTTGATGAGTGCTCTTGAGGCGCAAGAGCAAAGAAGGAAGATGCGAAGTGAGAATAAAGTCGAGATGGCTTTTCAAACTAAGGCCACATTTAAGTCAAAATTTACGAAGGAAGGAAAGAAGCCTTATTTCAGTAAAGGAAAAAATAAAAAATTGGAGGGGTTTAAATGTTCAAATAACAAAGAAAGAAGTCAGATCTCTTGTAGTCATTGCAAGAGAAATAATCATAAAGGGGATGAGTGTTGGTTTAAGGGTAAAGTACCACCACCTTTGAGGTGTAGATTTTGTAACAAAAATGGACATATAGAGAAGTTTTGCTACCGAAAATAGGAGCAACAGAATCCAGAACCATTGGTTCAACAAAATCAATAATTGAATGTTGCAGAAGAAGAGGAAAATGAAGAATATTTGTTTATGATGATGGATGATCAAGAACAAAACCACTCTTGGATTATTGATAGTGGGTGTACTCAACACATGACAAGTAATGCAAAGTTGTTCACTCATATAGAAAAGTCAAACGGAGTGGTTTGAATGGGAAATGGAGAAAAAGTGCCAATCACAGGAAATGGCACTGTGGCCTTGCAAACAAATTCAAGTATCAAATTAATTTCTAATGTCCTTTTGGTACCTAGTTTAGAACAAAATTTGTTAAGTGTTGGCCAATTAATGCAAAAAGGTTTTGTTCTAGAATTTAAAAATGAAGTATGTAAAATTACAGACTCTAATGATCTAGAATTTAAATGTGTTCCTATGAAAAATAAAAGCTTTGTGGTGGATTGGAACACTATAGAACCTTATGCATTGAGTAGTAGACATGAAGATGAATCACTGCTTTGGCATAAAAGGTTAGGGCATTGTAATTTTAACTCTATTCAACTAGCACAGAAGAATAATTTTGTGAGTGATTTACCCATTATTGAATTTAGTGATAAGGTTTGTGAGAATTGTCAAATTGGGAAACAACATTGGCATCCATTTCCTAGCTCTTCAAATTGGAGAGCAAAAGAGAGATTGAAGTTAGTTTACTCGGATATTTGTGGACCCATAAAAACTCCCTCTCTAAATGAAAGTAAGTATTTCTTACTTTTCATTGATGATGCCACAAGGATGACGTGGATTTATTTTTTAAAGGCTAAATCAGAGGTGTTTGGTGTATTTAAGAAATTCAAAGCAATGGCTGAGACACAAAGTGGCATCCCTTTGAAGTGTTTAAGAACTGACAATGGCAAAGAGTATTCCTCTGTCAACTTTGATTATTTTTGTGCAGATTTTGGAGTTCAGCACCAATTTATAGTGATATATTCTCCTCAGCAAAATGACGTTGCCGAAAGGAAAAATCGAACCATCATGGAGATGACAAGATGTCTTTTGATAGAAAAAAAATTGCCCAAGTGTTTTTAGGCTGAAGCAGCAAATACGACGATATACTTGATTATTAGATTACCAACGAAGGCTGTACGAGACATGACTCCCATAGAAGCTTGGAGCAGATTGAAGCCAACCCTCAAGCATTTAAGAGTGTTTGGTTGCGTAGGCTATGTTCATACTCCTGATGTAAAAAGAGGTAAATTGGATGACAAAGCAGAAAAATGTGTATTGGTGGGCTATAGCAATCAAGCCAAGGGTTATAGAATGTACAATCCAATTATGAAGAAGTTTTTTGTGAGTAGAGATGTTATGTTTGATGAAGAAGCAACATGGAAATGGGTGGTAAAAGGAATTGATGGAGACAATTCTTTAGCTGTAGATATGACTAAAGATGTATTTGAAGATGATGTGAATAATGAGGAATATGCGAATGATGAGGAATAAATTGTAGTTAAAGGTACCAGGCCTCTTCATGAAATTTATCAAAGGTGTAACAATGTTATTATTGAACCATCTTCCTTTTTCGAAGCAAGTAAGCATGAAGGGTGGCAAAAGGCAATGCAAGAAGAGATTTCAATGATTGAGAAGAACAAAACTTGGGAGCTAGTAGATGTACTCGAAGGAAAGAAAATTATTGGAGTGAAATGGGTTTACAGAGTAAAAATGAATCCAAATGGTTTTGTCAAACAATTGAAAGCACGTTTAGTTGTGAAAGGGTATTCTCAGATGCCCGATATTGACTTTACTGACACTTTTGCTCTAGTTGCAAGATTGGATACAGTAAGACTTCTCATTGCACTTGCTACTCAAAGACAATGGGAAATTTCACATTTGGATGTCAAGTCAGCTTTTCTAAATGGTTGGCTTGAAGAAGAAATCTATGTAGCTCAACCTGAGGGGTTTGTAATTGAAGGAAAAGAAAGAAAAGTGTACAGGTTACTTAAAGCCCTTTATGGCCTCAAACAAGCCCCAAGAGCTTGGTATAGTCGGATTGATTCATGGCTTGAAATTCAAAGTTTCAGGAGGAGTCTTAATGATGCAACTTTATATGTAAGACAAACTGAAGGAAGAACGGTGATAATTTCTCTTTATGTGGATGATCTTTTAATTACAGGTAGTAATCCAAGAGATATTGAAGAATTTAAGATGAGTATTATGAAGGAATTTGAGATGACTAACTTGGGAAAAATGAAGTATTTTCTAGGCTTCAAAGTGAGTCAAGAAATGGATGGTATTTTCATATGCCAAAGTAAATATACTCAAGGGATTCTGAAGAAGTTTTTTATGGAAAATTGTAAGCCTACAACAACTCCTTTAGTATTGAATGCAAAGCTGAGGAAGAATGATGGAAACAAGAGGGCTGCTGAGACAAAGTTTAGAAGCTTGATGTATATAACGACAACAAGGCCAGATTTGATGTTCTCTACTAGTCTATTGTCTAGGTTTATGCAAGAACCTAGTGAGGAATATTTCTTAGCAGGAAAACGAGTTTTAAGGTATCTAAAAGGAACTAAGGGCCAAGGAATTGGTTCAAACGAGTTGAGGAGGAAAAGCTGAGAGGATATGTAGATAGTGATTGGGCTGGAAGTGTAGATGATATGAAGAGTACAACAGGTTATTGCTTTACACTTGGCTCGAGAATTTTCTGTTGGTGTTCGAGGAAACAAGAGATTGTGGCTCAAAGCACAACTGAAGCTGAATATGTTGCTGCTACAGCCGTAACGAATCAAGCAATATGGATCAGAAAATTGATGAAAGATCTAGGAGAAGAACAAGTTGAAGGGACTATGATCGAGTGCGACAACAAGTCAGCTATTTCTATTGTTGAAAATCCAGTCCAACATGGGAGGACTAAACACATAAATATCAAGTATCATGCCATTAGGGAAGCTGAAAAATCAAAAGAAATCAAAATGGTTTATTGCAATTCAGAATCCCAAGCTGCTGATATACTCACCAAAATATTGCCGAAGTCCATATTCGAGATGTTAAAGAAAATTCTTGGAGTTGTTTCCAAAAGGTTCAAGGAGGAGGGTTGAAGATTATCTGAACCTTTTGTTCAAAAATAAAAATATATAAATAAATTAAAAGAGGAGTTACGTGGAAACAGTTGGGAAAACTGCTAGTAGTTTATATGTGTCTAGATTAAGACATGTAGTTAAAAAAAACTCCCTGCTGGTTTGTAAGTTATCTAAAAAAACTATCTTGTAACTGACCTATCTATATAAAGACAAGCATATAAGCATTAGCGTTGTATGAATAAGATCCTGAAAGATTATTTTTAAGTCTGAAAATAATTTGTTTCATTTCCTTCAAATCTAACAACTTTCCAGTTGTTCTTATGATTTGCATTATACCACGTCAAATTAACTCAATTCATGCAACATTCAGGTTTCTGTTCCCAGCTTTGGGAGGCTTGTTATTTGGGTATGACATCGGTGCCATCTCTGGTGCTACCATCTCATTGCAGGTGCTGATATGTTCAAGTGGTTTTTTTTTAAATAATTGTAGAGGTTATTTCTACATTCGAAGATACTAGTCAGTTTACCCCAGAAGAATATTCACTAAAAAATGTAGTTCATTCTTATAATCATTGCGGTCGGCTGAGCTTAGTGGCACGACATGGTTCAACCTTTTGGCTGTTCAGCTTGGTCTTGTGATATGGTTCATGTGTCACACGTAAAATGAACTGATTTTTCATTTATGGAAACCTGCCGTCAGTTTCTACAGACAATCACCTGGATGTATCTATCCAGTTTTATGTCAAGTTCCCTCATATGTAGGTTAGTGGTTCCCTTTATGGAGCTCTTTTTGGGTCCATCCTTGTCTACCCAATTGCAGATTTCCTTGGTAATCTGTTACTTATCATCTTCCTCCTTAATATTTGGAGCCAATATGTAAATCATTCTCACCCTGTTGTTTAAATTGACTAATAAAGGAAGGAGACGTGAGCTTATCACCGCTGCTGTGCTATATGTAATTGGTGCTCTAATCACAGCCTATGCTCCAGGCCTTGGTGTTCTCCTAGCAGGACGGCTACTCTATGGTCTTGGCATTGGTTGGTTAGATTCTTGGTTTACTGTCAGCTGTCTTTGTACAGTCACCTAATTCTTCTGGATGTAACTTATCATATTTCAATCATCAACATGACTGTATCATTTGACAGGCTATGCATGGGGCTCCTCTGTACATTGCAGAAACTTGCCCATCTCAGATTCGTGGAACTCTAATATCTCTAAAGGAGCTCTTCATAGTTTTGGGAATTTTGGTAATTTTTTAAAATGATTTATACTTCCATATTATGCTTATATTTTTCTTGAAATGAGTTGAGTTTAAAGAAGGTCCTATTTTCAGTTAGGTTATTTTGTGGGAAGCTTCCAAATTAATGCAGTTGGGGGTTTGCGCTACATGTATGGGCTTAGTGCCCTTATTGCTTTGTAAATGGGACTTGGCATGTGGAGTCTTCCACCTTCTCCTCGCTGGTTGCTTCTCAGGGCATTTCAAGGAAAAGGATCCTTGCAAGAATGCAAAGAGAAGGCCATGGTTGCCCTAAGCAAACTAAGGGGCAGGCCTCCTTGTGATAAAATATCTGAAAAGCAAATAGAGGATACCCTTCTATCAGTTAAGTCTGCCTCCACTGATGAGAAATCTGAAGGAAGCTTGTTGGAGGTGTTTCAAGGGCCAAGTTTGAAAGCTTTCATAATTGGTGGAGGTTTGGTCCTTTTTCAACAGGTGCTTTTTCCTGTTTGCTGGTCTGTGCTGCTTTGTTTATGTTTTCCTTATTTGTATCTCCTAAAAAAAATATTATTGAGAGAATCTGGAGGAATTTGTTTTGCAAGCTGAACTATCGTTTTGTAACAGATAACAGGACAACCAAGTGTTTTGTATTATGCTGGTCCAATTCTTCAGGTACTTCGTACATAATGCTAATGTCCAGTGAAATGAATGATATTTATTTATTTATTCTGTACATAACCTTGTAATAAATTTTGCAATACCAATGCTCAAAAGTGCTGGATTCTCTGCGGTGCGGATGCTACTCGAGTTTCTGTTGTAATTGGTCTGCTCAAGGGACCCTTCAAAATTATATCAGAAAACCTTCTGATTTTGGATGAATGATGGTTATCTTTGCTATGTTATTTTTTTTTTGGGCACTTAAACTTCTTTTAGTGATGGATTGATCCTGATCCTTCTCCGGTTACTGATGACTTGGATAGCTGTCTTAAAAGTTGATGATCTTGGAAGAAGATCCTTACTGATTGGAGGTGTCAGTGGGATTGTATGCATCTTGTCTTCTCGATATTTGATTTTTCAGAGTTTGGAAGCCTTTAATTGGTGGAGAAAATAATGGACTGTTTTTCTTCTTTATTTGTGTGACTACACTACAGGTGCTTTCCTCAGTTCTGCTTTCGGGATATTACAAAGTTCTTGGAGGTCTCTCCCTTGTTGTTGTTGCTGCTCTGCTTCTCTATGTTGGTTGCTACCAGGCAAGAATTATGTCTTCTGGTTGCTGGTGTTAATTACTCAATTTTCTCCGTAATTAGTTACTTCTTTATGGTATAAACATATATTGACCTACAAAAAATATTATGCTAAGGAAAAGTGATTGGAAAAATGTAGATGAAAAAAGAATTGAAAAAGATTTTGTTTTCAATGTGAAGGTTGAATCTAACAGAGTGTTTGCTATTTAAAAATCATTTCAGATATCATTTGGGCCTGTCAGTTGGCTGATAGTGTCAGAGATTTTCCCACTTCGTACAAGAGAAAAAGGCATCAGTCTTGCAGTACTTACTAATTTTGGTTCAAATGCTATTGTTACCCTTGCATTCTCGCCATTGAAGGCATTTATCCAAACTCTATCAATCTATTTATCTCAAAAATTCTTTACTGATTGTCCTTGATTCCTATTTTTGGTAAACTGGTTTATTGATAATCAGCATTAACATTTGCTAATTCTGCGGGAGTTGCTGGGAGCAGGGAATCTTTTCCTTCTTTTTGGTGCTATTGCCTTGTTATCAGTTTCGTTCATAATTCTGATAGTCCCAGAGACCAAAGGTTTGAGCTTGGAAGCAATTGAATCCAAAATCTTGAAGTGAAACCTCATAAGGCACCAGTGTATACCAAAGATTATATGTTAACACTGTTGTAGAAATTCCAAATGGCTTCATGTTATGGTATTGATGCATCATGAGTATGAATAAATTATACTAATTGGGTCCATATGAATTATGTGTAAAAATGATTACTTGCTGAAATCATTGCACATTGTTGTATTAGTTGGCATCTAATATTTGGCTTGTCTGTAGGCATTCATATCAGAAAGAAAACCACATTGCTGTAGAGTAATGTATTCTTTTCATCGATTTATTACTGTGTCTGCTTAAAAGATATCTGCAGTATTTTGAACATCTATGATTCAGTAAACAGAAGTGCATGAACAAATTGGTAATGGAGGTTCAGTCCCAAGCTCAACCTCTTCGGGCAGTTGTTAGAAGGAATCTAGTGCAGGTTTGAGATTGTTGTAGCTTATAAATTAATCACAGTTTATGAGTGTTGAGTGATATGTGATTAAGTTTATAAGGTAAACCATGCAACTTGATGATCATCTCTGGGATTATTTTTAACTTTTCTTGGGTTATATTATTATAGCTACTTTTGTCATAGATATGGAGCCAGCCATTGTGTTCAATTGAAATCAAATTTGTCCCGCCAAATACAGTAACAAGAATAAATACAAGAACTAACAGAGAGAGAAATTCAGGGGAAACTGTTGATTGGTCCGAAGAAAGCTATCATTACATGAGAGATATTTGATTCACCGTCCTGTGAGGAGTGAATTACTAGTTGACATGGTCTGATTATTCAAACTACTTTCGAACAATGAAGGAAATGACATTCCACTATTATAAGCTTCATAACTAGTTATGAACACATCAATTGAACTGCTATCAGGTGATATATTTGGAAATGTAGCATCGCTGTCAAGATACTGCATCACCTGCCTCATGTTAGGCCTAGCTGCTGGGTTAGGGTGTGAACAAAACAGCCCTAGTTTAAGTACCAACTCCATTTGCTCCTGTGAATAAACGCCTTCTAATCTTGGATCACTAGCGTCGATAATAGCTCCTCTTCTCCAGCAATTGGTTATCCATGCAACCAAACTTACCACTCCATCACCCTGTTGCTCTATAGGCCTCCTTCCGCAAGCCACCTCAAGCATGAAAGCCCCAAACGCAAATACATCTGTTGCGGTAGTTGCCTTTCCAGTTCTAATCAATTCTGGGGCCATATAGCCCACAGTTCCCACCAGGTTTGTGGTTTGTGGATTGCTACCATGATCATATAATTTAGCAAGGCCAAAATCACCTAACCTCCCATTCAGCTCTGCATCCAATAGAACATTACCTGGTTTTACATCTCTATGTATAACAACTTGTTCCCATTCTTCATGCAGGTAAAGAAGGCCAGAAGCTATTCCTCTGATGATTCGGAATCGCTGGAACCAATTGAGAGGTTGTTCTGTATTGCTATATAATACTTTGTCCAGGCTTCCATTAGGCATATAATCATAGACCAATATAAATTCTCCCTTTCGCCTGCAATAGCCGCGGAGTTGCACCAAGTTCCTATGCCTTAGCCTTCCCATGCTGACAATCTCTGCCACAAATTCCTTCATCCCTTGTTTCGAATTGTGAGAGACTCTCTTGACAGCGATTTGTTCATTCAAAGGAAGCACGCCTCTGTAAACCTTACCAAAACCTCCTTTTCCAATAAGCTCTTTGTCCTTGAAACCTTTGGTTGCTTTATAAAGATTCTTATAGGGGAACCTTTGAGGACCATATTCTTTTTCCCAGTCTTCACACACTTCTTCATATTTTTTCTTCCATACAATGTAAACAGCTAAAATAACTACAATCAACAACACAGCCACTGCTATTACAATCAAAACAATCACCAGTACTCCAGGTTTCTTACTTGCTTTCCCTTGAGCAGGAACAGGAGGAAGCTTGGAAACATCAAGGTTTTGTGCGTGTCCACTTCTGTTGAAGCTCCATCCTAGAACATATTGGTCACTTGTAATTTCACCAGTTGACGCTGAGAAACCAACATACATAGAGTCCAAGAGAACATCAGAAAGATTGAGGGGTGTTGACAAGAGAGGCCTTTCTGGTTTTGTGATTCCAATAGGAGAGATTGTCACATTGAGCAATTTTTCAACACCATCGTAGTCTATCCAAACCTGAATTGGATCTCCACTCTTGAGCTCCAAGCTTTCGTTCTTCCCTTGTTCATTGGAATAATAAGTTGCCGTAGCAGATTCCTTCGAAACCAAGCCGTTCACATCAATTCCCACATGGTTTCCATCTATGTCATAAAAATCAGGGGTCTGTACAGTATCAAACTCGGCCGCGAATATGTGATTTTCAGTCTGGCCAATGTTAGTAGTGTTGAAGAGCCCCAAATATGAAGTTGCAACAACTTGGCTGAAGTCCATAGAAGGAGAGAGGAAAAAAGCTATGCCTTGGCCACCAATATCATCCGATTGGGGAACTATGGCAAAAACAAAATTCGTGGAAAAGGAAAGAGATTCAGAGGAAGATGTGTTGAATTTGAAGGGGAATGGATATAAAGCATGACCTGCTTGCCTCTGAGAAGTGTTGGTTAGCCGCAATAGACCATTGGGGTGGATTGTTGAGATTTCATCCAATTGTAGATTGGCTTCATGGAAGCCATTATTGTAGATGAACTCGTTTTCACTTTGAGATGAGCACAGGAATATGATGGATAATTTGAAAAGCAACCAAAAGTAAACTGATCTAAGAGCTTCAGCTTCAGCCATCACTTTAAAAAAAAAAAAAAAGATACAACTGGGATAAAAATATGTCTTCCGTGGAGAGGAAAAAATGTTGCTGCCAGTTTGATTGTTTCAAATACTTGAGCTACCAGGCTGACATTTCTCCATTACAATTGTAATGGAGAAATGTCAGCCTGGTAGCTCAAGGTTTTAATTGAACTAGTCTGGATTCATATTTCTTGGTATTTGTTGACACAAGATTTTTGCTTCTACTACAAATAAACTAACCACCGATAGATGTTACTTCAAAAATGAGAAGTTAGCAAAATTAGCAGAATATTTTAATTTTTAAATAGATAATTTGAGTTTGAGCTTCTATCATATTTATGAAGTCTTGAAAATATTACTCACCAAAAACAAAAATACAAGTCAACTTTATCAATTTAACCATTTTTGTCGTTTGATTTGATTTAGCTTAAAAAACAAGTCACTCAAGTCAAACTCACTTTCAAACCCACGTTAGTTTGATTCAAATCCACCCATTTGTATATGCTGACCTCTGATTGTTGGGGTCATGTTTAGGGATGGCAATGGGAGGGGCGGGAAGGGGATCTCAATCCCATCCCTTTTCTCGGAAGAGATATCAATCTTCGTCCTTGTTACAAGGATGATAAGGATTCTTTGTCCCCTTCCCTTGAGGAAAAATTCTCTTCTCATCCTTTTCCCGTCCCTGTAAGAAAAAATCTCCTCCCTATACATGTGAGAAAAATCCCTTCTCCATACCCTCTTAACACAGCATAAATATATTAAATAACAAAATTAAAAATATTAGAACCAATCTTTTATTTTAAATGTCACAAATATCATATAGTAACTATTTTAATATGCACAATAAAAATCTAAATAAATTTAAAAATTTAAATAATCTTAAATTATAAATTTATGTTAGTATTTTAAGTAAATATATTAATATAAAGGGACGGGAATAGGGATGGGGACGGGGACGGGGACGGGGACGGGGTAGGGGCTGAGAGGGGACACATGTATCACAGTCTCCGATTGCAGGGATTTTTTCATTCTCATCCCTGTCCTTTTCTATATTTCTATTAGGGAATCTCCTTCCTGATAAGACCGGAGAGAGTTAGAATCCCTAAATTCGAACCAAAACTACCATCTCTACTCATATTGTATGCTAATATCTTTGCTCTTTCCGTTTTTTTCAAATAATATTTTATTTGAAGTAGTTAGATGTCCATTATTTAAATTTGTCATTATTCAAGTCTATATATCATATGTAAAAACATGATGATGGAATTAGAGTTAGATCCATCGTAGCAATTTTGAATGTTGGGCTGCGTGTTTACAGTTTAACGGTTGAGTGTTGGATGGCAGCCAGACGTGGCTACTGAAAGTAAAACCTGGCGGCTCCATTTACCAAAGGTCTGTTCAATCTCTCTACACATGCACTGACAATGAAGTCTGGAATTTTTTATTGTTATTAAAGTAATCCTGTTGGGACTTTCAACGATGGTTTCGATTCAGCGCAAATACTTCTCCTGTTCCCACCAATCAGACTGAATTTGTTAGGTGATATTGGAATCTAATACAAGGAAATTATGGTTGTTTTATGCTTCAAATGACATTGACAGAAGAATGGAACTTACACAAGCTGAATATCTCCAACAGTTTATTTCTGTATTCTTTCTGGTAACCAAAAAACCTTGTTCGGATTGGTTTGATAGTGATTAAACTTACGATCACTATATTGAATAAATTAAGTTTTATAAACATGATAGAGATTCGAGTCTAAATTTTTTTCTTAAAAATTTTAGTTATTCACCAATTTTGGTAACCCTTCTAATCAACAGTTTATTTATTTACATGCAGTTTTTTAGGAGAATAGAATACGGAAAGAATTTAATCTTTTTGAGTTAAACAAAATAATCAACTCCCTTTGCATTCCTTGATCCTAAGTTCTTGGTTCATGACTTTTTCATGGTTATATCAGAGCTACCTGCTCTGACATTGATAGGGAGCCATTCACATTCCAGTAATGGTAAACTAAAACATTAAAATTGTAACCTATTATATTTTTTTCTTTCTTTTTCCAAATAAGATAACAAAGTCAAATGTGATAGGGACAAAAGATAAGGGACTGGTAATGGCTTGCAGTCATACAAGGGCCTGGTTTCTTTGCCGCAGTTACAGCCCCTGGTCCGAGGCTGCACCTTTGGTTGTTTTGGTTTTTGGTGGGTTTTTTTTTGGTTAGCTGTTGTAAATAGTTTACTGTTGTTATCTTGTTCTCTATCTTGTTAATGTAAAGATAATTAGACAAGATGAGTTTAGTTTGTTTTTTCTGTTTTGATCTTTTGTTTTTTAATAAATTTTATTTAAAAAAAGAAAAAGAAAAAGAGAGAGACAAGAGAAAGTTTTATTATTTAAAATTAATTATCTCAATTTTTTTTTTTTAAATTTTGAGTCTTTCAAAGAGGTCAAACACGCTAAACAAAATATGATGGTGGTTGTTATTGTTTGGGGCTGAAGAAGGAATTTGAGAGCAGTGACAGAGATTGTTGGAAGAGGTTTCTTATAGTGAAATGAGTCTATAATGTTTGAAATCTTTAACTTTTATGCGTTTAAAATAGAAGTTGTCTAATTTAAGTGTTGGCATTATTCTATGATGATAACATGTTTGCAAGTAAAATCTAAAAATAGTATATCTAAAATTTATTTATAACATTGGCATTACTCTTGAATTGACTGTTTGTTAATGAAAATTGTATAAATGTTTTTCTTTAGTTATTAACAAAATTTTATAAAATCCGAAATGTTTAATTGTTTGTTTACAAGTTGATTATACGAATTTGAATTACTGTTTTAAATACCTGAGACTGAAATAGGTAATTGGATCCATTAAGTTTGATTATGGTACCCTATTGAGTCTCGTTCTCAAGAAAAGATAAAAAAAATGTCATTAAAAAACAACATCAGAAGAGATAGAGGATGTAGATGAAGACTCAACACATCCACGTCAAACTAAAAATATAAAAATACATAGTGCAAAATCACAAAACCATTTATTCAAGGATAACACAATAGTGATTTGAGAAAACCCTAAGTGCTCACCGTTCACCTAAGACAAGAGAACAAGATCTTGGTGGTTGAAAGTAGGAGAGAAACCCTAGAAAAAATAGATGGAGAAGAGAGAGGAAGGCAACTATGGTTATATAGGTGGTGAAACTATGGTTTTGTTGAGATCTGCTCTAATGTTATGCGAAGAGAAAAAGTGAGAAAAGAAGAAGATGTGTCAGTCTTACTCTCTTCTCTATAATATATAAAGAAGTACATGAGAAAATATATAGATAAACAAAACAACATCTAATATTTGGCGTGTCTGTATGCAATTCATAGAAGAAAGAAAACCATATTGCTGTAGAGTTAAGTATTCTTTTTGTTGATTTTTTATTATGTCAGTTTCAAAGATAGCTACAGTGTTTTGAACATCTATGATTCAGTAGACAGTAGTGCAAGAACAGATTGTGTTCAGTTGAAGTCAAATTTGTCTTGCAGAATATAGTGACAAGTAAAAAAAATATATAAGAACTAGAAGTTTGAGAAAACCAGGGGAAACTGTTGATTGGACCCAAAGAAATCTATTATTCCACGAAAGATATTTGATTCAGCGACCTTTTGTAAGGACTGAATTACTAGTTGACATGGTCTGGTTCGAAATAATTGCTGACAATGAAGGAAATGACATTACAGTATTAGAAGCTTCATTTCTAGTTATGAACGCATCAATTGAACTACTATCAGGTGATATACCTGGACATGTAGCATCGCCATAAAGATACTGCATCACTTGCCTTGTGTTAGGCCGAACTGCTGGGTTAGCGTGTGAGCAAAACAACCCTAGTTTAAGTACCAACTCCATTTGCTCCTCTGAATAAATGCCTTCTAATCTTGGATCACTGGCGTCGATAATAGCTCTGCTTCTCCAGCAATTGGTTATCCATTCAACCAAACTTACCACTCCATCAGCTTGTTGCTCTATCGGCTTCCTTCCACAAGCCACCTCAGGCATGAAAGCCCCAAAAGTAAATACATCTGTTTCGGTTGTTGCCTTTCCAGTTCTGACCAATTCTGGGGCCAAATAGCCCACAGTTCCCATAAGGTTTGTGGTTTGTGACTGCTACCATGATCATATAATTTAGCAAGGCCAAAATCACCCGGTCTCTAAGATAAATTAGGTTTCAAAAACGTGGTAAAGGATCAAACCCAAGTCTTACTCTCTGAAAGTTTGTGTGACTACACTACAGGCACTTTCCTTAGTTCTGCTTTCTGCATATTACAAAGTTCTTGGAGGTCTCTCCTTTGTTGCTGTTGCTGCTCTGCTTCTCTCTGTTGGTTGCTACCAGGCAAGAATCATGTCTTCTGGTTGTTGGTGTTAATTACACAATTTTCTCCGTAATTAGTTACTTTCCTATGGTATAAACATATATTGACCAAGAAAATATTATGCTAAGGAAAAGTAATTGGAAAAATGTAGACGAAAAAGAATCGACAAAGATTTTGTTTTCAATGTGAAGGTTGAATCTGATAAAGTGTTTGCTATTTAAATATCATTTCAGATATCATTTGGGCCTATCAGTTGGCTGATGGTGTCAGAGATTTTCCCACTTCGTACAAGAGGAAAAGGCATCAGTCTTGCAGTTGCTTACTAACTTTGGTTCAAATGCTATTGTTACCTTTGCATTCTTGCCATTGAAGGCATTCTTTATTGATTGTCCTTGATTCCTACTTTTGATAAACTGGTTTATTGATGATCGGCATTACCATTTGCTAATTCTGCCGGAGTTGCTGGGAGCGGGGAATCTTTTCCTCCATTTTGGTGCTATTGCCTTGTTATCAGTTTTGTTCACAATTCTGATAGTCCCAGAGACCAAAGGTTTGAGCTTGGAAGAAATTGAATCCAAAATCTTGAAGCGAAACCTCGTAAGGCAACCGTGTATACCAAAGATTATATGTAACATTGTTGTAGAAATTCCAAATGGCTTCATGTTATGGTATTGATGCATCATGAGTATGAATAAATTATATTAATTGGGTCCACACGAATTATGTGTAAAAATGATTTCTTGCTTTAAAATGGGTACTTGCTGAAATCATTGCAGATTGTTGTATTAGTTGGCATCTAATATTTGACTTGTCTGTATGCAATTCACAGAAAAAAGAAAACCATATTGCTGTAAAGTAATGTATTCAGGGGAAACTGTTGATTGGTCCCAAGAAAACTACTATTCCATGAAAGATATTTGATTCACCGTCCTGTGAGGACTGAATTACTATGAATTACTAGTTGACATCGTCTGATTACTCAAACTAATTTCAAACAATGAAGGAAATGACATTCCAATATTAGAAGCTTTATTACTAGTTATGAACACTTCAATTCAACTGCTATCAGGTGATATATCCGACAATGTAACATCGCCATCAGGAAACTGCATCACCTGCCTCATGTTAGGCTGAGCTGCTGGGTTAGGGTGTGAACAAAACAATCCTAGTTTAAGTACCAATTCCATTTGCTCCTCTGAATAAATGCCTTCTAATCTCCAATCACTAGCATCTATAATAGCTCATCTTCTCCAACAATTGGTTATCCATTCAACCAAACCTACCACTCCATCACCTAGTTGCTTTATAGGCCTCATTCCACAAGCCACCTTGAGCACGAAAGCCCCAAAAGCAAATACATCTGTTGCGGTAGTTGCCTTTCCAGTTCTAATCAATTCTGAGGCCAAATAGCCCACAGTCCCCAGCAGGTTGGTGGTTTGTGGATTGCTACCGTGATCATATAATTTAGCAAGGCCAAAATCACCTAATCTCCCATTTAGTTCTGCATCCAATAGAACATTACTCGGCTTTATATCTCTATGTATAACAACTTGTTCCCATTCTTCATGAAGGTAAAGAAGGCCAAAAGCTATTCCTCGAATGATTCGGAATCGCTGGAACCAATTGAGAGGTTGTTCTGTATTGCTATATAATATTTTGTCCAGGCTTCCATTAGGCATATAATCATAGACCAATATAAATTCTCTCTTTCGCCTGCAATAGCCACGGAGTTGCATCAAGTTCCTATGCCTTGTTGGATTTGTGCTGGACAGAATAACATACCTGAATATTTTCTGAATAAACAAAGTTAAAGCAAGTGCAGAAGTAGATGAGCACAATGTTGTAGTCTGAAGATGAAAGAAAGATAGCTGAAAGTAATGATTTATCTTTTTTAAAGGAAGTATCAGTTTCTTTATTAATCAAAGATACATATATATGAAGACAAGTACAAAGAAGCCATACCAATGACCATACTTAATATAACAAAAGTTGCTTAGTTTAAGGTAAGCCACACATTTTTACTAGTTCCAACTAAGGTAACTTAATTGAATATAAAATAACAAACCAAAAATAGTAAAAAGGAACATCTTCAATATTCTAGTTTGCAAACACTCCTCCTTGGAAATTAAAGTTGTTACACCAAGCAAGTGTCTCAATTTTTCAAATTGAGATTTGGGAAGAGGTTTAGTTAGGATATCAGCAACTTGATCAATAGAGTTGCAATGCTTCAAAGATATTTCTCCTAACTTCTCAGCCTCTCGGATTGCATGGAATTGCACACTTATATGCTTGGTTCTTCCATGTTGAATGGGATTTTTAGCTATGCAAATGGCCGATTTATTGTCAACATAAATAGTAACACTTTTGGAGAAATGACAATCCAAATCTGTGAGGAGCTTTTTCAACCAAATAGCTTGGTTTGTAGCATTAGCAGCAGCTATATACTCTGATTTAGCAGTGGATTGAGCAACAACCTCCTGTTTTTTTGAATTCCAGCAAAACATGGCTCCTCCAAAACAGAAGCCATACCCAAAGGTGCTTGTATAATCATCTTGGCATCTTGCCCAGTCACTATCTGAGAACCTTATAAGCTCATCCTTTTGTTGACAAGAGAACCGCAAGCCATAGTTATAGGTGCCCTTAACATACCTTAAAATTCTTTTGGCAATTGACCAGTGGAAGATGTTTGGTTCTTGCATAAATTTGGACAATAATGAGGTGGAAAACATTAAATCAGGTCTGCTAGAGCACAAGTAAAGCAAACACCCCACCAATTTTCTATATTGAGTGGCATCCATTTTTTCAGCTCCATCATTTTTCATAGGTTTTACATTAACAGCAAGTGGAGTGGAAGCCGACTTGCAATTTGTCATATGGAACCTACTCAACAAGTCTCTGGCATATCTTTCCTGTGAAATAAAAATTCCATCAGAAAGTTGATGGATTTCCAAGCCAAGAAAGTACTTTATTAGGCCAAGATTAGACATATCAAATTCCTTTTCCATGTTGAGTTTGAATTCCAGCAATTGAGTAGCATTTCCTCCTGTCACCAACAAATCATCAACATACAAGGACACAATGAGTTTAACTTCATCATTTTGTCTCTTGATGTACAAGGTTGGTTCACTTTGATTGCATACAAATCCTAGGTTTAGTAAGTGTCCATATATTCTACTATACCAAGCTTTAGGGGCTTGCTTAAGCCCATAAAGAGCCTTGTGTAACCTATAAACACACTCTTCTTTTCCTGGAATTACAAAGCCTTCAGGTTGATTAACATAAATTTCCTTATCCAGAATTCCATTCAAGAAAGCTGATTTGATATCAAAATGATGTATCTTCCAACTTGCTTTAGCAGACAAGGCAATTAAAAGCCTAATTGTGTCATACCTTGCTACAGGAGCAAAGGTTTCAGAGAAATCGGATCCAGGTTGCTGCATATACCCTTTAACTACCAATATGGCCTTGAGTTTATTGACTGAACCATCAAGATTTAGTTTTGTTCTGTATATCCACTTAACCCCAATTGGTTTGTGGCTTGTTGGTTTTTCCACTAGACTCCAGGTTCCATTTTTTGAGATCATATTTAATTCCTCCTTCATGGCATTTAACCATTCATTATTTGAGGATGCTTCTTCAAAGTTCTCTGGCTGTTTCAGAACTAAATTACACCTACTATAAATGTCATCACGTGATCTCATTCTTGAAGCAGAAACTATCTCATTATTGTTACTTTCATCCAATAACTCTTCAGTCTTGGAGACTGATTTTGAAAAGGTTATGGGCCGAGAATGGTCATCTAAACTATTTTCCTAGTTCCAAGACTTTGCCTCATCAAATTTAACATTTCTACTAACCACAACACTTGAAGTTTGAGGATGGAATATTTTGTACCTTTTTGAGATAGAACTATAACCAATAACAATTCCAATGTCTGCCTTGGAATCCAGCTTTGATATTTTCTCTTGAGGAACAACGACATAATAGATACAACCGAAAATTTTTAAATGATCTATTGAAACTTTTCTTCCATGCCATTTTTCAAAAAGAGTAGCATTATCTAATGCTTTGGAAGACAGCATATTCAGTAGGTATATGACAGTATTGGTAGCCTCTACCCAGAACTTTTTTGGCAGCCTTTTTTCAAATAACAAGCATTTTGCCATTTCCATAATTGATCTATTCTTCCTTTTACTAACCCCATTTTGTTGAGAGGTATAAGGAGTGGTAAGCTGATGGACAATTCCTTCACTTCTACAGTAATCAGCAAATGCATGAAAGGTGTACTCACCTCTATTATCAATTCTCAGAATCTTGATTTTAGTTCCTGATTGATTTTCCACTTCTAATTTGAATCTTTTGAAAGTGTCTAAGACTTCACTTTTTAGCTTGAGAAAACAACCCTAACAATAGCTGGTTAGATCATCAATGAAGAGTAGCATGTATTTGCTTTCATTCAGTGACAAGGTATCCATAGGACCACACAAGTCAGAATGCAATAGCTGTAGTTTTTCACTTGCTCTCTAACTACCTTTAGTAAAAGACAACCCTGCTTGCTTCCCAAATTGACATACTTCACATAACTCTTTGAGGTCAATTATGGTAGGTAAGTTCAGAACTAGTTCATCATCATGTATACTTTTTAAAGTAGAAAAGTTGAAGTGTCCTAGTCTACTATGCCGTAATTTTGATTCATCAATAACAGTGTTTACAGAATTAGCTTCTGGAAATTGCCATTTAATAGCAAAATTATTATCCTTTATACCCACTGACATAATCTTAAGACCATTCTTATCAAAAATAAAACATGTATTATTTTCAAAGTTGAAGGAATATCCATTTTGCATCATTTGACCAATACTCAACAGATTGTGATTGATACTAGGAATATAAAACACATCATGTATGAGTTTGGTACCTTTTAGTGTATTGACTAGGACTGATCCTTTCCCTTTGACCTCCAGTAAGTCTCTATTTCCTATTCTGACTTTAGAGTAGAAAGTAGAGTCAAGATTAGTGAAATGTGAAACATCATTTGTCATATGGCTGGAACAACCATTGTCAATTAACCAGGCTGTAGGTGCTTGATTTTTCTGTAAAACATGACATGAAGCCACAAACAAGCTTTCATTTGAGACTTTTTGATTTTCAGCAATTTAAGCTTGCTGAGTATTTTGACCTTGGCTTGATGGCTTGTTTCTATACACTTTGTCAATATGTCCTTGCTTATTACACAACCTGCATCTTACATTTGCCTAAACCAACAATTGTTAGGAGAATGACCTTTTCTTTTACAGTGAGGACACAAAATAAACTTTCCTTTCTTATCATTTTATGACTTGTTCTTATCTCTTTTTTCATCTCTTCTTTAAAAAGATTGTTTCTTGCTGTCATAGCCACTCCAGTTTTTATCTTGAACTCTCATGCTCAAGGCTTGCTCAGTTGACTCTTCCTGCCTTAATGCCTTTCTTTGGTCTTGAGCTTTCAAGGCATTCAACACTTTGGATAAGGTGAGTTCAGATAAGTTTTTGGAGTCTTCTAGTGAAGAGATCTTAGCTTCATATCTCTTTGGAACAGTGAGAAGTATTTTTTCGACAACCTTTGATCAGAAAAGGTATCTCCCATTAACCTGATTTGATTCACCACTTTGAGCACTCGATCAGCATATTCTTTTACAGTTTCCACTTTCTTCATCTTCAACACTTCGAACTCTCTCCTTAGGTTCAAGACATTCATTTGTCTTGACCTCTCATTTCCTAAGGAGTCTTCCTTCAACTTGTCCCAAGCTTCTTTGGCTGTTTCACATGAGACAATCTTTGTGAAAACAACATCAGTTACTCCTTGATGGATCATAGACAAGGCTCTAAGACCCTTGGTCATCTCTTCTTCGTGCATTCTAATTTGGTTCAAAGTTGGATTTGGCCCCAAAGGAGAAGGTTGTTTCTCCTCCTTAACATACTACCACAATCCTAAACCCCTCAAGAAGGCTTTCATTTTTACTGCCCATATGTGATAATTTTCACCAGTATATAAAGGTGGTGACATAGAAGAAGACAAGGATGCCATGGAGCAATGACTGATAAAATAGTTTTGAAACTGTTTTTTTTTTTTTCAGGACAAGCACATACACCCCTTAAGATCTCACAGCTTTGATACCATGTTGGATTTGTGCTGGACAAAATAACATACCTAAATATTTTTTGAATAAACAAAGTTAAAGCAAGTGCGGAAGCAGGGGAGCACAATGTTGTAGTCTGAAGATGAAAGAAAGAGAGCTGAAAGTAATGATTTATCTTTTTTTACATAAGTATCAGTTTCTTCATTAATCAAAGATACATATATGTGAAGACAAGTACAAAGAAGTCATACCAATGGCCATACTTAATATAACAAAAGTTCCTTAGTTTAAGGTAAGCCACACATTTTTACTTGTTCCAACTAAAGTAACTTAACTGAATATAAAATAACAAACCAAAAACAGTAAAAAGGAACAACTTCAATATTCTAGTTTGCTAACATGCCTTAGCCTTCCCATGCTGACAATCTCTGCCACAAATTCCTTCATCCCTTATTTCGAATCGTGAGAGACTCTTGATAGCGATTTGTTCATTAGAAGGAAACACACCTTTGTATACCTTTCCGAAACCTCCTTTTCCAATAAACTCTTTGTCCTTGAAACCCTTGGTTGCATTATAAAGATTCTTATAGGGGAACCTTTGAAGACCATATTCTTTTTCCCAGTCTTCACATACTTCTTCATATTTCTTCTTCCATATAATGTAAGCGGCTACAATAACTACAATCAACAACTGAGCCACTCCTATTACAATCAAAGCAATCGCCAACACTCTAGGTTTCTTACTTGCTTTCTTTTTTGCGGGAACAGGAGGAAGCTTGGAAGCATCAAGGTTTTGTGCTTACCCACTTCTGTTGAAGCTCCATCCTAGAACATATTGGTCACTTGTAAGTTCACTAGTTGCCGCTGAGAAACCAACATACATAGAGTCTAAGTGAACATCAGAAAGATTGAGGGGTGTTGACAAGAGAGACCTTTTTAGTTTTGTGATTCCAATAGGAGAGATTGTCACATTGAGCAATTTTTCACCACCATCGTAGTCTATCCAAGCCTCAATTGGATCTCCACTCATGAGCATCAAGCTTTGGTTCTTCCCTTCTCCATTCGAATAATAAGTTGTTGTAGCAGAATCCTTCGAAACCAAGCTGTTCACATCGATTCCCACGTGGTTTCCATTTATGCCATGAAATTCAGGGCTTTGTACAGTATCATACTTGACCGCTAAGATTTGCTTTTCAGGCAGGCCATTTTTAGTGGTATTAAAGAGCCCCAAATATGAAGTTGCAACAGCTTTGCTGAAGTCCATAGAAGGGGAGATGAAAAAGGCTATGCCGTGGCCACCAATCTTATCCGATTCTAGAACTATGGCAAAAACAAAATTAGTGGAAAAAGAAAGAGATTCAGCGGAAGATGTGTTCAATTTGAAGGGAAATGCCTCTTAGAAGTGTTGGTTAGCTGCAATAGACCATCGTGGTGGATTGTTGAGATTTCATCCAATTGTGAATTGGCTTCATGGAAGCCATTATTGTAGATGAACTCGTTTTCATTTTGAGATGAGCACAAAAATATGATGGATAAGTTGAAAAGCAACCAAAAGTAAACTGATCTAAGAGCTTCAGCCATCACTTGAAAAAAAAAAAGAGATAAAACTGGGATAAAAATATGTCTTCTGTGGTGAGGAAAAAGGTGTTGCTGCTAGTTTGATTGTTTCAAATACTTGAGAGATGGATTTTTTATTATCGAAATGTTCATGTCCTTGAACGCAGGAACAATGGAGAAATGTCAACCTGGTAGATCTAATCTGGATTCATATTCTAAAAGAAGTAAAAATGGATCTTCAGTCAACAAACACTAGCAAGTCAACTTTATCACTTTGCATGACTATCCAAGTACAAAGAATTGAAATAAGACTAATTTGTATCCGAATAGAATTATGCATAGAAATTAAGATACCCAATCAGATGCTTTCATCTTAGTAAGTTACGATTCTTGATCTATAAACCCAATCTCCACTAACCTTTGCAGAGTTCAGGTCATGTTGTATGCTAATATTTTTTTTTCTTTTCAGTGTTATTCCATAATATTTTATTTGAAGTAGTTCAAGTCAATGCATTATATGTAACATGATGAGGGAATTAGAGTTAGATCCATGGTGACATAAGCAATTTTTAATCTTGGGCTGCTTACTTACAATTTTACGGTAGAGTATTGGATGGCAGACGTGGCTACTGAAAGTAAAACGTGGCGGTTCCGTGTACCACAGAGATTTTCTATCTCTACACATGCACTGAAAATGAAATTTGCACTGTTTTATTTTTATTAAAATAAGGGGAATTGAAATTTTTACCCTTTTTTTTTAACCATGTATATATATATAGCACCTATGTCAAAGCTTAAACAAAAATACCACAACAGTATTTTATTTTTCTAAAATACCCTCATTGATGTAACTCCTGTATGCAGAAAGAGCGAATTTTTTTCTTCAGCCTTCCAATGAGGAAGGAGTCTCTACAGCATGGGAAAAAATACTTTTTCAACAGATAACACATGTGATTGAATAATAAAACTAATGAAAAAGCCATTATAAAGAATTCAAATTGGACACAAGGGAGGAAAGACGAAAATTGGTAGATTTAGTTAGAGGATTAACATTTGTTGCAAAAATTTCACAGCAAAATCATCCACATTCAGGTCAGTCTTGATTCAAACTCTTATGTTATGTGTTTTCTTTATAAATAATTGAAAATCAATAATGTATGGTAGATTTATGTTCATGACTTCATGTGAAATTTAATTTTGTTGTGATTTCATGTTGTTAGATTATTTAATATTTTTATTTCACGTTGTTTTCATTATGTAAAGTTGTTATAATGTTGTTTAATGTTATATTGATGGTCAAAAAATACAAAAATTATAGTCTGAAAAATTTTCAGACGAACAACGGGTTGGCATCGCCAACCTAGGGCTTGGCACCCAAACTGATATTTTTCGCACTTTCTTCCATTCCACTCAATTTCATGTTATTTAATATTGTTGTTTCATATAATTTTTATTGTTTAAAGTTGTTATAATGTTATTTAATATTATACTGATGGTTATAAAATACAAAAATTCATTCTTGAGAAATTTTCAGACAAAGAGGGGTTGGCGACACCACCCTGGGACATTTAATTGTTTACATGTACACGATGGTGATAGATCAAATCAGCTTAATGGAATTACCATGACATTTAATTGTTGATGTTCATTTTATGTATATATTTGATTTTTTGTTATATCACATTATGTATTTTGTATTAACATGTTTTATTAATTTGTTTCATTTCATGAAGAAGCAGACAAAAATCATTCAAAAGGAATTATGATTAATAAATACAAACACATCACTGAAACAATAATAAAATATATCATTGAAGTAATAACAAAAATGAAATCCAATTCATGTGCCACGCCTTAATCGAAATCCTCGAAACTTGCATTTTCACCAGCCAGTTGAATTTAATAAGTATGACAAATTAAGTAAAGTTCGATATCATATAAACAAAAATCAATCAAACAAACTAGATTATCATTATTAAAATAGCATAGTTGACATCAACTAATATAACTTTCGAATAAAAATGTCGTCTATATTTCTTTATTTGTTGGATACTTAAATAAATTTATTATTTAACGAAATAATATTTATTTTAACAAAATAATATTTATTCTAACAAAATAATATTTACTCTAACCAAATTAAAAAATAATATTTATTTTGACAAGAAATATCTTTAACGAAATATATATATTTATTTAAATAAAAATTAAATAAAGTCAAAATAAAAAATTTATTGGCTTTAAGCCTGACTAAAGGGGTTGGCTTTATTTTTATAAAAAAGGGTTGCAGCAAACCCCTAACATCGCCAACCACTTCAATTTACATTAACGGGTTGGCGCCAACCCCTTCAGTTTTTTCATGAAGGGGTCGGCGACACCAACCCAAATGTGCGCCGTCAACCCCCTTCCCAAAATAATCTTTTTAGCCAAAATCAATTTTCTGACATTTTTTTTATTTTTAAAATTACAACAATTGACTAATTAACAATATTGTTAAAGTTGCAATATTTTGATTTATTTAATTGAATTCCTTGTGAGAAAAATTAAATTGATTTACGTGAAATTTAAATTGAATTAATTTTGATACGATACAATACATTTATGTTTCTATTTTATAAAAAAATCTCATCTGTTGTCCTGTCATTATTTCGTCTCAACAAATCCAACAACTTTTGTCGACCGATTGCTCACTGAATTTTTTTGTATATCTAACTGTGCTAACTTTAGATCTCTCTTTATGTTTAAAATAAATGTGCTAAAAATGAACATATCTATGTTATATATATATATATGCTAAAGATGCAATTTTACTTCACATGAATACTATTGCACAAATTATTGCATTATCTTTCCTCTGCAAGTCAAGTTATTCCCTGCAAGCATATCAAAATTTTCAAATTATTCCCTACAAGCTCACGTGAATATCCAATTGATGTTTGTTTTGATTCTTGGGATATATATATTGATATATTCTTTGTATATTTAACATCAAATACTTTAGTGCATGCTCTTCATGGGTGGTTTCTTGGATTATCTTTTCATGTGCTGCTTTAATATGAGATTGACACCAAAAATTTTGGCAGATAAAATCAATTGAGTTTACAATTTTTGTATATTTAATCTAAAAAATTTAAACTCAACAATTTTAAATTCACTTGATCTTATCTAACACATATATATAAATCTTGTTTCAAATACTGATACTAAATATCTATATTATTCTCTCTCTAGAGCACATTAAAAGTAAGTAATACTGTAAACTTTATTTTGGTTTCTCAAGATTGAAGATAAGGGTAATTTAGAGATTCTATCATATAAAATAGTAAAAATATTTAGAGTATAAAAAGTGTGATATAAATGTATACGTAGGCCCAAATGAAGGTAAAAATTTCAATATCCCTTAAAATAATCCTGTTGGAACTTTCAACGATGGTTCTAATTCAACGAAGAGCAATGGAACATTTATATATATACGCTGAATATCTCTGATAGATTATTTATTTTTTTGGGTAAGTGATCTTATTCAAAATCAATGTATCGAATAAGTTAAAATTTTATACATGTGATAGATTCAAACTTAGGTTTTTTAATAAAAATTTTAATATTTTATCGGTTTTACTATTCAGGAACCACGGTTTAATTATTTGGACGAAGCAGTTTTCTTGCAGAATAGAAAACCAAAAAGGGATAACGAGTAGGCATCTCAAAGAATTTAATCTTTTTGCATTAAATTGAAGTAATGAACTTCCTCTGCATTTCTTGATCCTAAGTTATGGGGTCATAGTCTCATTGCAGGTGCTGATATGTTCAAGTGGTTTTTTTTTAAAATAATTGTAGAGGTTATTTCTACATTCGAAGATACTAGTCAGTTTACCCCAGAAGAACATTCACTAAAAAATGTAGTTCATTCTTATAATCATTGCAGTCGGCTGAGCTTAGTGGCACGACATGGTTCAATCTTTCAGCTGTTCAGCTTGGTCTTGTGATATGGTTCATGTGTCACACGTAAAATGAACTGATTTTTCATTTATGGAAACCTGCCGCCAGTGACAGGACCATCTCGACCTGCTAATCTTATAACTTTTGAGAATACCGTTATAAGCTTAGAAGGGCAAAACGCATCCTATATTTCTGTTTGAAAAACTTTTCTGCACCATAACCTAACACATAATATAATATCATCTATAGGCCTCCAGCCTTTATATAAGTACATGTCAAAATACATTCTGATTAAAACCAAAAACTCATAAAATAAACCTGTAATCAGGCCTCCGGCCTTATCATACACATGAGAAAATAATTTACATCTTCACTCATTCCAAAAAATCATGAGACTATTGTAATTAGGCCTCCGGCCTTTCAACATTTCATAAGTTTATAAAAAAAAAACAACAAAAAGTCTATATGGATGTGTGCAAATGAGGACATTCACTAAAGATGCTACACTATGACACAACCTAACGAAACACTATCCAACACGATCTGGAGGATATCCTAGAGGGAGGGAAATATTTATAAGGGTGAGCTAAAAGCTCAATGAGTAGGAAATTTAAATCCTTGAGAATATTAATGCATGTCAAACAATAATATTATGTCATGATATGAGCCACACACTATGCTAATTATGCTTAAACCACATGCTTCTCATGTACATTAACTTGAAACGTTCATCGCACAATAACATCACATAATAACATCACATAAGTTGACATAGGAACATATCAATCATTAATGAATTTCCACTTCCAACTCAATAGTAATATTATCTTTATCTTATAGGTTTCCTTTCATATCAAGATTCTAAGATAATTACCCATAGATATCACATAATTACAATATAAAGATATACATCAAAATATCATATAAAAGGAAATCTGTCATACCCAAGGGTGTCCCCACCTAGGCAGAGCAAGAAGAAGACAACTGTCATACCCAGTATAATCTCTCACGCGCAGAACACTCAAATCTGTCATACTTGACATAAAATAAAGCACAAGCAGAACACTAAATTCTGTCGTACCTGTATAAATATTGTACAAGCAGAGCACCTAAATCTGTCGTACTTGACATAAATATTACACAGGCAGAACACTAATTGCATAATAGATAATAACCAGAAACATCTAAATAATAAAATTTATCATCACCATATCAACTTTTATGACAATACTCATTGACAAGCGACACAACCACCATAAGCACATGTAAATCACACATGAAGCTCGAGTAAACACTTCCAACTCAACCACAATACAAAACATCAATTTAATCAAGGAAACTATATATATATATATATATATATATATATATATATATATATATATTTAGAGAGATTTCCACCAATCCATGCTACTATTTTTTAAATATTCTCAATAAATACTATAATATTTCATAAGATTATAAATGAAATTTATGCCCAAAAATTATAAAGAAAGAAAAATTTATTCCCACTCACTGATTTGGGTTGTCTCTAAGCCGGTGTTGAAATCTCTTGTTAATTCTCCTTCTTCTTCACCTAATCAAACCAATTTGAAACAACATAGTTAGAATTTTGAAAATCCCTAAATTGAACAATAATATCAAACCCTAAAATTTTTTGAACAAAATAAAATACCCTATTCCCTTTTCCTATAAATTCCGTTCTCTTCCTTTCCTTTTTACTTCTCTTTCTTTCTTTTATTCTTCTTTCTTCCCTTCTTCCCCTTTCTTTCTCTCTTTTCTCCCGTCTGCGCCACTGTTTCTTTTCTTCTTGCTGAAGAAGAAAAGTTTACTGACTTTATTTGTAAATAAAAGAAAAATTTCCACTTAACCCCCATATGTACGCAAGATTTATAGCCCCCTTATGTTTCACCTATAACCAAGATTTGGGTATTTCAGCCAGTTTCTACAGACAATCACCTGGATGTATCTATCCAGTTTTATGTCAAATTCCCTCATATGTAGGTTAGTGGTTCCCTTTATGGAGCTCTTTTTGGGTCCATCCTTGTCTACCCAATTGCAGATTTACTTGGCAATCTGTTACTTATCATCTTCCTCCTAAATATTCGGAGCCAATATGTAAATCACTCTCACCCTGTTGTTTAAATTGACTAATAAAGGAAGGAGACGTGAGCTTATCACCGCTGCTGTGCTATATGTGATTGGTGCTCTAATCACAGCCTATGCTCCAGGCCTTGGTGTTCTCCTAGCAGGACGGCTACTCTATGGTCTTGGCATTGGTTGGTTAGATTCTTGGTTTACTGTCAGCTGTCTTTGTACAGTCACCTAATTCTTCTGGATGTAACTTATCATATTTCAATCATCAACATGACTGTATCATTTGACAGGCTATGCATGGGGCTCCTCTGTACATTGCAGTAACTTGCCCGTCTCAGATTCGTGGAACTCTAATATCTCTAAAGGAGCTCTTCATAGTTTTGGGAATTTTGGTAATTTTTTAAAACGATTTATACTTCCATATTATGCTTATATTTTTTCTTGAAATGAGTTGAGTTTAAAGAAGGTCCTATTTTCAGTTAGGTTATTTTGTGGGAAGCTTCCAAATTAATGCAGTTGGGGGTTTGCGCTACATGTATGGGCTTAGTGCCCTTATTGCTTTGTAAATGGGACTTGGCATGTGGAGTCTTCCACCTTCTCCTTGCTGGCTGCTTCTCAGGGCATTTCAAGGAAAAGGATCCTTGCAAGAATGCAAAGAGAAGGCCATGGTTGCCCTAAGCAAACTAAGGGGCAGGCCTCCTTGTGATAAAATATCTGAAAAGCAAATAGAAGATACCCTTCTATCAGTGAAGTCTGCCTCTACTGATGAGAAATCTGAAGGAAGCTTGTTGGAGGTGTTTCAAGGGCCAAGTTTGAAAGCTTTCATAATTGGTGGAGGTTTGGTCCTTTTTCAACAGGTGCTTTTTCCTGTTTGCTGGTCTGTGCTGCTTTGTTTATGTTTTCCTTATTTGTATCTCCTAAAAAAAATATTATTGAGAGAATGTGGAGGAATTTGTTTTGCAAGCTGAACTATTGTTTAATTGTAACAGACAACAGGATAACCAAGTGTTTTGTATTATGCTGGCCCAATTCTTCAGGTACTTCGTACATAATGCTAATGTCCATTGAAATGAATGATATTCATTAATTTATTCTGTCCATAACCTTGTAATAAATTTTGCAATACCAATGCTCAAGAGTGCTGGATTCTCTGCAGCGCGGATGCTACTCGAGTTTCTGTTGTAATTGGTCTGTTCAAGGGACCCTTCAAAATTATATCAGAAAACCTTCTGATTTTGGATGAATGATGGTTATCTTTGCTATGTTATTCTTTTTTTGGGCACTTAAACTTTCTTTTAGTGATGGATTGATCCTGATCCTTCTCCAGTTACTGATGACTTGGATAGCTGTCTTAAAAGTTGATGATCTTGGAAGAAGATCCTTAACTGATTGGAGGTGTCAGTGGGATTGTATGCATCTTGTCTTCTGGATATTTGATTTTTCAGAGTTTGGAAGCCTTTAATTGGTGGAGAAAATAATGGACAATTTTTCTTCTTTATTTGTGTGACTACACTACAGGTGCTTTCCTTAGTTCTGCTTTCGGCATATTACAAAGTTCATGGAGGTCTCTCCCTTGTTGTTGTTGCTGCTCTGCTTCTCTATGTTGGTTGCTACCAGGCAAGAATTATGTCTTCTGGTTGTTGGTGTTAATTACACAATTTTCTCCGTAATTAATTACTTCTCTATGGTATAAACATATATTGACCTAGAAAATATTATGCTAAGGAAAAGTGATTGGAAAAATGTAGATGAAAAAAGAATTGAAAAAGATTTTGTTTTCAATGTGAAGGTGATACAGCCCTGCAGATGGAGCAAGTCTGCCCCTCACTCCGATGCTCTGGTTCACCGGATGGGAAGGCCAACTCCACCAGAATTTCCAGGAACCCACTTCACAGATTCAGTTCTACAGTTTCAATAACAGCATTTTCCAGATTTCCATTCATTGTAATACATCAAATGTAACTAAACACAGATTATATGAAATCCACAGCAGGGCCTGTATATTCTTTCATTCAATAATGAATTGTGTACATTTGTCATACAAATTCTATTTCAGTTTACATGTTCATACAAAATATATTCTAAAAGACAGGACTATTCTGCTCAAAAATACTTCTCTGGTGATCTTCAGCTCTTCGAGAGGCTGTCTCTCCGTACCTTCTTTGTTCTCAAATTTCCCCCCTCTTTTTCTCTTTCTTCCGGGCTCTTATACTTCTCTCCTAATCCCTTGCACGTTCTGCTGTCCCTAGGGGATGTCACCTCATCTCTTCTATTCCCTAGGATTTGATACATGCTCCTTGCTTCCATCACCTGTTGATCTTGACACATACTTCTTTCCTGGTTTGTATTCTCCTTTTGCACTCTCCCTAGTTGGCTGCCACCTGTCTTCCTCCCTTTCTCCTTTGATCTCCTTTTAACATATACTCTTGCCCTAACAGAAGGTTGAATCTAATAGAGTGTTTGCTATTTAAATATCATTTCAGATATCATTTGGGCCTATCAGTTGGCTGATAGTGTCAGAGATTTTCCCACTTCGTACAAGAGAAAAAGGCATCAGTCTTGCAGTGCTTACTAATTTTGGTTCAAATGCTATTGTTACCCTTGCGTTCTCGCCATTGAAGGCATTTATCCAAACTCTATCAATCTATTTATCTCAAAAATTCTTTACTGATTGTCCTTGATTCCTATTTTTGGTAAACTGGTTTATTGATGATCAGCATTAACATTTGCTAATTCTGCGGGAGTTGCTGGGAGCAGGGAATCTTTTCCTCCTTTTTGGTGCTATTGCCTTGTTATCAGTTTCGTTCATAATTCTGATAGTCCCAGAGACCAAAGGTTTGAGCTTGGAAGCAATTGAATCCAAAATCTTGAAGTGAAACCTCATAAGGCACCAGTGTATGCCAGAGATTATATGTTAACACTGTTGTAGAAATTCCAAATGGCTTCATGTTTTGGTATTGATGCATCATGAGTATGAATAAATTATACTAATTGGGTCCATATGAATTATGTGTAAAAATGATTACTTGCTGAAATCATTGCACATTGTTGAATTAATTGGCATCTAATATTTGGCTTGTCTGTAGGCATTCATATCAGAAAGAAAACCACATTGCTGTAGAGTAATGTATTCTTTTCATCGATTTATTATTGTGTCTGCTTAACAGATATCTGCAGTATTTTGAATATCTATGATTCAGTAAACAAAAGTGCATGAACAAATTGGTAATGGAGGTTCAGTCCCAAGCTCAACCTCTTCAGGCAGTTGTTAGAAGGAATCTAGTGCATGTTTGAGATTGTTGTAGCTTATAAATTAATCACAGTTTATGATTAGTGATATGTGATTAAGTTTATAAGGTAAACCATGCAACTTGATGATCATCTCTGGGATTATTTTTAACTTTTCTTGGGTTATGTTATTATAGCTACTTTTGTCATAGATATGGAGCCAGCCATTGTGTTCAATTGAAATCAAATTTGTCCCGCAGAATACAGTAACAAGAATAAATACAAGAACTAACAGAGAGAGAATTTCAGGGGAAACCATTGATTGGTCCTAAGAAAGCCATCATTCCATGAGAGATATTTGATTCATCGTCCTGTGAGGACTGAATTACTAGTTGACATGGTCTGATTATTCAAACTACTTTCGAACAACGAAGGAAATGACATTCCACTATTATAAGCTTCATAACTAGTTATGAACACATCAATTGAACTGCTATCAGGTGATATATCTGGCAACGTAGCATCGCCGTCAAGATACTGCATCACCTGCCTCATGTTAGGCCTAGCTGCTGGGTTAGGGTGTGAACAAAACAGCCCTAGTTTAAGTACCAACTCCATTTGCTCCTGTGAATAAATGCCTTCTAATCTAGGATCACTAGCGTCGATAATAGCTCCTCTTCTCCAGCAATTGGTTATCCATGCAACCAAACCTACCACTCCATCACCCTGTTGCTCTATAGGCCTCCTTCCACAAGCCACCTCAAGCATGAAAGCCCCAAAAGCAAATACATCTGTTGCGGTAGTTGCCTTTCCTGTTCTAATCAATTCTGGGGCCATATAGCCCACTGTTCCCACCAGGTTTGTGGTTTGTGGATTGCTACCATGATCATATAATTTAGCAAGGCCAAAATCGCCTAACCTCCCATTCAGCTCTGCATCCAATAGAACATTACCTGGTTTTATATCTCTATGTATAACAACTTGTTCCCATTCTTCATGCAGGTAAAGAAGGCCAGAAGCTATTCCTCTGATGATTCGGAATCGCTGGAACCAATTGAGAGGTTGTTCTGTATTGCTATATAATACTTTGTCCAGGCTTCCATTAGGCATATAATCATAGACCAATATAAATTCTCCCTTTCGCCTGCAATAGCCGCGGAGTTGCACCAAGTTCCTATGCCTTAGCCTTCCCATGCTGACAATCTCGGCCACAAATTCCTTCATCCCTTGTTTCGAATAGTGAGAGACTCTCTTGACAGCGATTTGTTCATTCGAAGGAAGCACGCCTCTGTAAACCTTACCAAAACCTCCTTTTCCAATAAGCTCTTTGTCCTTGAAACCCTTGGTTGCTTTATAAAGATTCTTATAGGGGAACCTTTGAGGACCATATTCTTTTTCCCAGTCTTCACACACTTCTTCATTTTTTTTCTTCCATACAATGTAAGCAGCTAATATAACTACAATCAACAACACAGCCACTGCTATTACAATCAAAACAATCACCAGTACTCCAGGTTTCTTACTTGCTTTCCCTTGAGCAGGAACAGGAGGAAGCTTGGAAACATCAAGGTTTTGTGCTTGTCCACTTCTGTTGAAGCTCCATCCTAGAACATATTGGTCACTTGTAATTTCGCCAGTTGACGCTGAGAAACCAACATACATAGAGTCCAAGAGAACATCAGAAAGATTAAGTGGTGTTGACAAGAGAGGCCTTTCTGGTTTTGTGATTCCAATAGGAGAGATTGTCACATTGAGTAATTTTTCAACGCCATCGTAGTCTATCCAAACCTGAATTGGATCTCCACTCTTGAGCTCCAAGCTTTTGTTCTTCCCTTGTTCATTGGAATAATAAGTTGCCGTAGCAGATTCCTTCGAAACCAAGCCGTTCACATCAATTCCCACATGGTTTCCATCTATGTCATAAAATTCAGGGGTCTGTACAGTATCAAACTCGACCGCGAATATGTGATTTTCAGTCAGGCCAATGTTAGTAGTGTTGAAGAGCCCCAAATATGAAGTTGCAACAGCTTGGCTGAAGTCCATAGAAGGAGAGAGGAAAAAAGCTATGCCGTGGCCACCAATATCATCCGATTGCGGAACTATGGAAAAAACAAAATTCGTGGAAAAGGAAAGAGATTCAGAGGAAGATGTGTTGAATTTGAAGGCGAATGGATATAAAGCATGACCTGCTTGCCTCTGAGAAGTGTTGGTTAGCTGCAATAGACCATTGGGGTGGATTGTTGAGATTTCATCCAATTGTAGATTGGCTTCATGGAAGCCATTATTGTAGATGAACTCGTTTTCACTTTGAGATGAGCACAGGAATATGATGGATAATTTGAAAAGCAACCAAAAGTAAACTGATCTAAGAGCTTCAGCTTCAGCCATCACTTAAAAAAAAAAAAAAGATACAACTGGGATAAACATATGCCTTCCGTGGAGAGGAAAAAATGTTGCTGCCAGTTTGATTGTTTCAAATACTTGAGAGATGGATTTTTTGTTATTGAAATGTTCTTGTCTTGGAATGCAGGAGTAATGGAGAAATGTCAGCCTGGTAGCTCAAGATTTTAATTGAACCAATCCGGATTCATATTTCTTCGTATTTGTTGACATAAGATTTTTGCTTCTTCTAGAATAAATTAACCACCAATAGATGTTACTTAAAAAATGAGAAGTTAACAAAATTAGTATAATATTTTAATTTTTAAATAGATAATTTGAGTTTGAGCTTCTATTATATTTATGAAGCCTTGAAAATATCACTCACCAAAAACAAAAATACAAGTCAACTTTAACCATTTTTATCTTTTGATTTGATTTAGCTTAAAAAACAAGTTACTCAAATTCAACTTACTTGAATTTAAGTCAAATTAAACTCACTTTCAAACCCACATTAGTTTGATTTAAATCCACTCATTTGTATATGCTAACCTCTGATAGTTGGGGTCATATTTAGGGATGACAATGGGAGGGGTGGGAAGGGGATTTCAATCCCCGTCCCTTTTCATGGAAAAGATATCAATCTTCATCCCTGTTACAAGGATAATAAGGATTCTCCATCCCCTTCCCATAAGGAAAAATTCTCTTCTCATCCTTTTCCCCTCTCCATAAGAAAAAATCTCCTCCCTATATATGTGAGGAAAATCCCTTCTTCATACCCTCTTAACACAACATAAATATATTAAATAATAAAATCAAAAATATTAGAACCAATCTTTTATTTTAAATATCATATATTAAATATTTTAATATACACAATAAAAATCTAAATAAATTTAAAAATTTAAATAATTTTAAATTATAAATATATGTTAGTATTTTAAGTAAATTTGTTAATATAAAGGGACGAGAATAGGGATGGGGACGGGGAAGGGGTAGGGGCTGAGAGGAGACACATGTATCACGGTCTCTGATTGTAGGGATTTTTTCATTCTCATCCCCGTTCTTTTGTAAATTTCTATCAGGGAATCTCCTTTCTGATAAGATCAGAGAGAGTTAAAATCCCTAAATTCGAACCAAAATTACCATCTCCACTCATATTGTATGCTAATATCTTTGCTCTTTCCGTTTTCTTCAAATAATATTTTATTTGAAGTAGTTAGATGTCCATTATTTAAATTTGTCATTATTCAAGTCTATATATCATATGTAAAAACATGATGATGGAATTAGAGTTAGATCCATCGTAGCAATTTTGAATGTTGGGCTGCGTGTTTACAGTTTAACGGTTGAGTGTTGGATGGCAGCCAGACGTGGCTACTGAAAGTAAAACCTGGCGGCTCCATTTACCAAAGGTCTGTTCAATCTCTCTACACATGCACTGACAATGAAGTCTGGAATTTTTTGTTGTTATTAAAATAATCCTGTTGGGACTTTCAACGATGGTTTCGATTCAGCGCAAATACTTCTCCTGTTCCCACCAATCAGACTGAATTTGTTAGGTGATATTGGAATCTAATACAAGGAAATTATGGTTGTTTTATGCTTCAAATGACATTGACAGAAGAATGGAACTTACACAAGCTGAATATCTCCAACAGTTTATTTCTGTATTCTTTCTGGTAACCAAAAAACCTTGTTCGGATTGGTTTGATAGTGATTAAACTTACGATCACTATATTGAATAAATTAAGTTTTATAAACATGATAGAGATTCGAGTCTAAATTTTTTTCTTAAAAATTTTAGTTATTCACCAATTTTGGTAACCCTTCTAATCAACAGTTTATTTATTTACATGCAGTTTTTTAGGAGAATAGAATACGGAAAGAATTTAATCTTTTTGAGTTAAACAAAATAATCAACTCCCTTTGCATTCCTTGATCCTAAGTTCTTGGTTCATGACTTTTTCATGGTTATATCAGAGCTACCTGCTCTGACATTGATAGGGAGCAATTCACATTCCAGTAATGGTAAACTAAAACATTAAAATTGTAACCTATTATATTTTTTTCTTTCTTTTTCTAAATAAGATAACAAAGTCAAATGTGATAGGGACAAAAGATAAGGGACTGGTAATGGCTTGCTGTCATACAAGGGCCTGGTTTCTTTGCCGCAGTTACAGCCCCTGGTCCGAGGCTGCACCTTTGGTTGTTTTGGTTTTTGGTGCGGTTTTTTTTGGTTCGCTGTTGTAAATAGTTTACTGTTGTTATCTTGTTCTCTATCTTGTTAATGTAAAGATAATTAGACAAGATGAGTTTAGTTTGTTTTTTCTGTTTTGATCTTTTGTTTTTTAATAAATTTTATTTAAAAAAAAAAAGAAAAAGAGAGAGACAAGAGAAAGTTTTATTATTTAAAATTAATTATCTCAATTTTTTTTTTTTAAATTTTCAGTCTTTCAAAGAGGTCAAAATATGATGGTGGTTGTTATTGTTTGGGGCTGAAGAAGGAATTTGAGAGCAGTGACAGAGATTGTTGGAAGAGGTTTCTTATAGTGAAATGAGTCTATAATGTTTGAAATCTTTAACTTTTATGCGTTTAAAATAGAAGTTGTCTAATTTAAGTGTTGGCATTATTCTATGATGATAACATGTTTGCAAGTAAAATCTAAAAATAGTATTTCTAAAATTTATTTATAACATTGGCATTACTCTTGAATTGACTGTTTTGTTAAAGAAAATTGTATAAATGTTTTTCTTTAGTTATTAACAAAATTTTATAAAATCCGAAATGTTTAATTGTTTGCTTACAAGTTGATTATACGAATTTGAATTTCTGTTTTAAATACCTGAGACTAAAGTAGGTAATTGGACCCATTAAGTTTGATTATGGTAACCCATTGAGCCTTATTCTCGAGAAAAGGTAAACAAAATGTCATTGAAAAATAACACCAGAAGAGGCAGAGAATGTAGATGAAGACTCAACACATCCATGTCAAACTAATAATATAAGAATACATGGTGTAAAATCACAAAACCATATATTCAAGGATAAGACAATAGTGATTTAAGAAAACTCTAAGTGCTCACCGTTCATTTAGGGCAAGAGAACAAAGTCTTAGTGGTTGAAAGCAGGAGAGAAATCATAGAAAAAATAGATGGAGAAGAGAGAGAAGGGCGACTATGGTTATATAGGTGGTGAGAGTAGTGTTTTGTTGAGATTTGCTCTGATGTTATGCGAGGAGAAAAAGTGAGAAAAGGAGAAGATGTATTAGTCTTACTCTCTTCTCTACAATGCATAAAAGGAAGAGTACACGAGAAAGTATATGGATAAATTGAACAACATCTAATATTTGGCGTGTTTGTATGCAATTCATAGAAGAAAGAAAACCACATTGCTATAGAGTTAAGTATTCTTTTATTTTTATTATGTCTGTTTCAAAGATAGCTATACTGTTTTGAACATCTACGATTCAGTAGACAGTAGTGCAAGAACAGATTGTGTTCAGTTGAAATCAAATTTGTCTTGCAGAATATAGTAACAAGTAGAAAAAATATAAGAACTAGAAGTTCGAGAAAATCAGGGGAAACTGTTGATTGGTCCTAAAGAAATCTATTATTCCATGAAAGATATTTGATTCAGTGACTTTTTGTAATGACTGAATTACTAGTTGACATGGTCTGGTTCGAAATAATAGCTAACAATGAAGGAAATGACATTACACTATTAGAAGCTTCATTTCTAGTTATGAACGCATCAATTGAACTACTATCAGGTGATATATCTGGACATGTAGCATTGCCATCAAGATACTGCATCACCTGCCTTATGTTAGGCCTAACTGCTGGGTTAGGGTGTGAGCAAAACAGCCGTAGTTTAAGTACCAACTCCATTTGCTCCTCTGAATAAATGCCTTCTAATCTTCGATCACTGGCGTCGATAATAGCTCTGCTTCTCCAGCAGTTGATTATCCGTTCAACCAAACTTATCACTCCATCAGCTTGTTGCTCTATCGGCTTCCTTCCACAAGCCACCTGATGTGGACTGAACTAATTGAAGAAGAGATGATAAAGGATGAAGGCAAAAGCAGAAGGAAGAAATTCACAATCAAGAAAGAAGAGAGGAATTAGAGAGAATCAAGAATAGGCAGAGAGAAAAACAGAGAGCCACTTGACTGTATTTTCCAAATTTCTCCAATCTGTACAATCAGCCTCTATTATATAGTGGCATGTTTTACGTTTTATTACAACTAAACGACGTCGTCTATTTGGATGGAATTTCAAAACAAAAGTCCAAGACGCTGCCTCTTGATTTATTTATTTTCCTTTATTTTGGTCCGCAACAATGCCCCTCCCTTAAGATTCCTTGTCCTCAAGGAAGGATAGTGGGATGTAAACTTCGGTGCTGCATCCTTTATTAGTAGTTGCTTCAACCATCTTTGATGTGAATCCAAGGTGTTTCCCATGGTTGTCCAAGCATCATCTCTCTCCAGTTTTTGAACATCTGAATTTTATACAAAGCATTTGATGAAAAGGGGTTTGAGTGCTTCTTTAGTTGGGCAACATCATAATGATTATGTACTTGCTTCCCTTTGTCACCCTTGTAAAGAGGTGGAACACCAACATAAATGCATCTTTTTTTAGTCATTTTCAAAGCAGCACTTGTCATATTGTTCACAGTCATGGTCTTGGCAGAAAATCGATTAAGAAAAGCAGCAACAATCAAACCACTAAGGACCATTAAGGTTGTTGCTTGACTGACAAAAGCATCAAATAAAGTCAAGAACATTAGGATGATTGATTCCATGGCAATTCCATTCCCAATGGTAGTAGTGGTAGTCCTAATAGTATCAATGGCACCGCTCCTCTCACAATTGCAGTGGCTTATTTCACCCATCTCAGCAATACCCATAACAATGTCACCATGGGAACCATAAGCTCCAATGACCAAACCAAAGGCTATAGTGTTGAATATTAGAACTGCAGCCACTGATATACCATACATGGCAGCAAAGCTAAAACAAACAAAAATGTTGGATGTAAGGGCAAGATTTGGAATAACTATGGATTTGCACCCCAAAGCAAAGCCAATGATAACATTGGTGGCAGTTCCTATCCTTACACACAAGAAAAGTTTCCCATTTCCTACGACCCTCGGAACTTCATCATTGTTGCTTGTGAATAAAAATGACAAACCAATCCAGTAGACAATTGCAAATACAGTAGCCATGATAAAAGTGGAGATTATAAGTTTCTGCTTCATTTTTCTTTCAATTTCCTTAATAGCCTTGATTTCATACCATTCAATAGCAACCGTAATGGTGAACAAACGTATAGTAATACCTGTAGTAACTTCAGGAAAAAGTGTACTGCCAATTCCATCTTTAGAAGGAACTTGGTGAGCAAGACTATTTTGTTGCTCCAAGACTACCTTCATCAACTTATCAGTCTCCATTATGTGATGCTCATTCTCTTTCACCACATCAGTTGACACAATGATTTGTCGAGCCATCTTTGTAAGTTCCTGTTGAATAAATTTCACTTTCCTTTTCTTTTTTCTTACCTTTACTTTTAATAGGTCACCCGAAGCCTTTCGCCGAACCACCAAGTCACCACCATTATGCACTATAGTCTCGTTCTCTTGGACTGAACTACTTCGCATATTTCGCTGTCTCAATGAGTTATCACAATTATGCACCACATACTCGCTCTCTTGGATTGATACCTGTTCTGCATTTGTCCCCAATTCATCTTGCCTAGCTGAATCTTCCACCAAAACTGACACTAAAGCAGGAACAACAAAACCATGTATTGGTACCTACAAATAACCATAATTCGTTGCCATAACAATTTCCGTAGGCGTTTTCATCTCCGGTAGTTGAACCCTATCTTCCAGGTATTCCATGACAGTTTCCTCTTCAGTTAACTCAATTTTATGTTCAAGATTTTCAGTAACTTCTTCTGTGTCAACCCTATCTTTCAGATATTCCATAACAGTTTCCTCTTTAGTTAACTCAATTTTATGTTCAAGATTTTCAGCAACTTCTTCTGCATCTGCTTTCGCTAGGTTAAATTTCTGTTCAAAATTTTCAATTTGTGGCAGAATCGAACCTCTAATCAAGTTGTTGATCTCATCAAAGGATTTCATTAGCAACCTCTGAAAACGCGTCTCTGATTCTTGCAATGCCTCTTGCAATGCCTCACGTACATACTGTAACATTTCTTGCTCAAACTCTTGGTCTGTTTCTTCAACCATGGCGGAGGATCACTGCTCTGATACCAATTGATGTGGACTGAACTAATTGAAGAAGAGATGATAAAGGAAGAAGGCAAAAGCAGAAGGAAGAAATTCACAATCAAGAAAGAAGAGAGGAATTAGAGAGAATCAAGAATAGGCAGAGAGAAAAACAGAGAGCCACTTGACTGTATTTTCCAAATTTCTCCAATCTGTACAATCAGCCTCTATTATACAGTGGCATGTTATACGTTTTATTACAACTAAACGACGTCGTCTATTTGGATAGAATTTCAAAACAAAAGTCCAAGACGCTGCCTCTTGATTTATTTATTTTCCTTTATTTTGGTCCGCAACACCACCTCAGGCATGAAAGCCCCAAAAGTAAATACATCTGTTTCGGTTGTTGCCTTTCCAGTTCTGACCAATTCTGGGGCCAAATAGCCCACAGTTCCCATAAGGTTTGTGGTTTGTGACTGCTACCATGATCATATAATTTAGCAAGGCCAAAATCACCCCGTCTCTAAGATAAATTAGGTTTCAAAAACGTGGTAAAGGATCAAACCCAAGTCTTACTCTCTGAAAGTTTGTGTGACTACACTACAGGCACTTTCCTTAGTTCTGCTTTCTGCATATTACAAAGTTCTTGGAGGTCTCTCCTTTGTTGCTGTTGCTGCTCTGCTTCTCTCTGTTGGTTGCTACCAGGCAAGAATCATGTCTTCTGGTTGTTGGTGTTAATTACTCAATTTTCTCCGTAATTAGTTACTTCCCTATGGTATAAACATATATTGACCAAGAAAATACTATGCTAAGGAAAAGTAATTGGAAAAATGTAGACGAAAAAGAATTGACAAAGATTTTGTTTTCAATGTGAAGGTTGAATCTGATAAAGTGTTTGCTATTTAAATATCATTTCAGATATCATTTGGGCCTATCAGTTGGCTGATGGTGTCAGAGATTTTCCCACTTCGTACAAGAGGAAAAGGCATCAGTCTTGCAGTTGCTTACTAACTTTGGTTCAAATGCTATTGTTACCTTTGCATTCTTGCCATTGAAGGCATTTATCCAAACTCTATCAATCTATTTATCTCAAAAGTTCTTTATTGATTGTCCTTGATTCCTATTTTTGATAAACTGGTTTATCAAATGATTGGCATTAGCATTTGCTAATTCTGCAGGAGTTGCTGGGAGCAGGGAATCTTTTCCTTCGTTTTGGTGCTATTGCCTTGTTATCAGTTTTGTTCATAACTCTGATAGTCCCAGAGACCAAAGGTTTGAGCTTGGAAGAAATTGAACCCAAAATCCTGAAGTGAAACCTCAAAAGGCACCAGTGTATACCAAAGATTATATGTAACACTGTTGTAGAAATTCCAAATGGCTTCATGTTATGGTATTGATGCATCATGAGTATGAATAAATTATACTAATTGGGTCCATATGAATTATGTGTAAAAATGATTTCTTGCTTTGGAATGGGTACTTGCTGAAATCATTGCACATTGTTGTATTAGTTGGCATCTAATGCTTGACTTGTCTGTATGCAATTCACAGAAAGAGGAAAATCATTTTGCTGTAGAGTAATATATTCAAGCGAAACTGTTAATTGGCCCAAAGAAAACTGTTATTCCATGAAAGATATTTGATTCACCGTCCTGTGAGGACTGAATTACTAGTTGACATGGTCTGATTACTCGAACTAATTTCAAACAATGAAGGAAATGACATTCCACTATTAGAAGCTTCATAACTACTTATGAACACATCAATTGAACTGCTATCAGGTGATATATCTGGAAATGTAGCATCGCTGTCAAGATACTGCATCACCTGCCTCATGTTAGGCCTAGCTGCTGGGTTAGGGTGTGAACAAAACAGCCCTAGTTTAAGTACCAACTCCATTTGCTCCTGTGAATAAACGCCTTCTAATCTTGGATCACTAGCATCGATAATAGCTCCTCTTCTCCAACAATTGGTTATCCATGCAACCAAACTTACCACTCCATCACCTTGTTGCTCTATAGGCCTCCTTCCACAGGCCACCTCAAGCATGAAAGCCCCGAAAGCAAATACATCTGTTGCGGTAGTTGCCTTTCCAGTTCTCATCAATTCTGGGGCCATATAGCCCACAGTTCCCACAAGGTTTGTGGTTTGTGGATTGCTACCATGATCATATAATTTAGCAAGGCCAAAATCGCCTAACCTTCCATTTAGCTCTGCATCCAATAGAACATTACCTGGTTTTATATCTCTATGTATAACAACTTGTTCCCATTCTTCATGCAGGTAAAGAAGGCCAGAAGCTATTCCTCTGATGATTTGGAATCGCTGGAACCATTTGAGAGGTTGTTCTGTATCGCTATATAATACTTTGTCCAGGCTTCCAATAGGCATATAATCATAGACCAAAATAAATTCTCCTTTTCGCCTGCAATAGCCGCGGAGTTGCACCAAGTTCCTATGCCTTAGCCTTCCCATGCTGACAATCTCGGCCACAAATTCCTTCATCCCTTGTTTCGAATTGTGAGAGACTCTCTTGACAGCGATTTGTTCATTCGAAGGAAGCACACCTCTGTAAACCTTACCAAAACCTCCTTTTCCAATAAGCTCTTTGTCCTTGAAACCCTTGGTTGCTTTATAAAGATTCTTATAGGGGAACCTTTGAGGACCATATTCTTTTTCCCAGTCTTCACATACTTCTTCATATTTTTTATTCCACACAATGTAAGCAGCTAAAATAACTACAATCAACAACACAGCCACTGCTATTACAATCAAAACAATCATCAGTACTCCAGGTTTCTTACTTGCTTTCCCTTGAGCAGGAACAGGAGGAAGCTTGGAAACATCAAGGTTTTGTGCTTGTCCACTTCTGTTGAAGCTCCATCCTAGAACATATTGGTCACTTGTAATTTCACCAGTTGCCGCTGAGAAACCAACATACATAGAGTCCAAGAGAACATCAGAAAGATTGAGGGGTGTTGACAAAAGAGGCCTTTCTGGTTTTGCGATTCCAATAGGAGAGATTGTCACATTGAGCAATTTTTCAACACCATCGTAGTCTATCCAAGCCTCAATTGGATCTCCACTCTTGAGCATCAAGCTTTCATTCTTCCCTTCTTCATTGGAATAATAGCTTGCTGTAGCAGATTCCTTCGAAACCAAGCCGTTCACATCAATTCCCACATGGTTTCCATCTATGTCATTAAGTTGAGGCGTTTCTACAGTATCAAACTCGACCGCGAAGATGTGGTTTTCTGTCAGGCCAATATTAGTAGCGTTGAAGAGCCCCAAATATGAACTTGCAAGAGCTTGGCTGAAGTCCATAGAAGGAGAGAGGAAAAAAGCTATGCCTTGGCCACCAGTATCATCCGATTGTGGAACTATGGCAAAAACAAAATTCGTGGAAAAAGAAAGAGATTCAGAGGAAGATGTGTTGAATTTGAAGGGGAATGGAGAAAAAGCATGACCTGCTTGCCTCTTAGAAGTGTTGGTTAGCTGCAATAGTCCATTGGGGTGGATTATTGAGGTTTCATCCAATTGTAAATTGGCTTCATGGAAGCCATTATTGTAGATGAACTCGTTTTCATATTGAGATGAGCACAAAAATATGATGGATAAATTGAAAAGCAACCAAAAGTAAACTGATCTAAGAGCTTCAGTCATCACTTAAGAGAAAAAAAAAGATAAAACTGGGATAAAAATATGTCTTCTGTGGTGAGGAAAAAGGTGTTGCAGCTAGTTTGATTGTTTCAAATACTTGAGAGATGGATTTTTTATTATTGGAATGTTCATGTCCTTGAACGCAGGAACAATGGAGAAATATCAACCTGGTAGATCTAATCTGGATTCATATTCTAAAAGAAGTAAAAATGGATCTTCAGTCATCAGACACTAGTAAGTCAACTTTATCATTGCGCATGACTATCCCAGTTTAAAGAATTAAATTAAGACTAAATTGTATATGAATAAAATTATGCATACAAATTAAGATAATAACTTTCGATTGAGTGATATAATTATTTTTTTATCTCACTTCAAAATATCCAATCAGATGCTTTCTTTTCAGTAAGTTATGGTCCTGGATCTACAAACCCAATCTCCACTAACCTTTGAAGAGTTCAGGTCATGTTGTATGCTAATATATTTTTTTATTTTCAATGTTGTTCCAATAATATTTTATTTGAAGTAGTTCAAGTCTATGTATTATACGTAACATGATGAGGGAAGTAAAGTTAGATCCATGGTGACATAAGCAATTTTTAAGTCTACAATGTTTGAAAACTTTACATCAATTTTTGTTAAGATTACAATTCAATTTTATGCGTTCAAAATAGAAGTTGTCTAATTTAAGTTATTTTAGTTAAAGTTAAAATTACTTACCATGGAAAAGTTAAATTTGAGCATTAATTTCGACAAATGCATCTAATTAATTGGAGTTAATCAATTTTGTGTTGTTACAACTACCAAATATTATTTATAGAACAATTGTATATCTGGTACCATACCAATGGGCATTTCATTGTCATATTAAAAAGGCCAAAGGACTATTTCCCACTTAAGTTTAAGTGTGTTCTCAAAATCACACTAATGAAGTTTGATAAATTCAAAGTCCCACCCATAACATTATTGTCGTTAAAATTCTCAGTTAAAAGGAGGGGTAAAATTGTTATTTTATTAATAATATTAAAAAATATAAAGTTTATTCTTTTTCCCCCCTAAGTTTTAAAAACTAACAACTTCACTCTTAATTAAAGTTTTCTAACTTTGGAAAGTCACATTTTTCCCCCAAATTTTTTCTTCACCTCTTTAGCCACCATCTTCGACGTCGACGACTTCCACTCTCCACCTTAAACCATTGGTCGATGCACGTAGACACATCTGGAATGGATCTCTTCATTGGAGACGAAGAGATCGACGAGATCTAGGTGGAGAGATTTAGATCTCTTCGTCAACGAGGAGATGACGAAGCGTCCAAATCTCTTCTTTGATGAAACGAAGAGATCCAGATCTATTGGTCGATGAAGAGATCTGGAATCTCTTCGTCCAGATCTCTTCGTTCTTTGCCGACGAAGAGATCTGGATCTCTTCGTTGGCAAACAAGCTTCGTTGTTGTCCTTTCTATATCATCGAAGAAAGTAGCCGAAGGAAAAGAAAAAAATTCAAAGGTTTTGAGGGAGAAATATAATTTTTCAAAGTTTAAAAACTTTTAAAGGGGTGAAATGTTAGTTTTTAAAACTTAAGAGAGAAAAATTTAATAAATTTTGTATTTTTTAATATTATTAATAAAATGATGATTTTACCCTTATATTTAACTAAAAATTTTAATTCTAGTTGATCAATAGGTGGGATTTCAAAATTTTCAAACTCCATGGGTATGACCTTAAATGCCACCTAAACTTGGGTGGGAAACAGTTCTTTGGCCTTATAAAAATTAATCTTGGCGTGTGATGTTCACCAGTGATGAAAAGCGCGTGAGCATAGAAACCGGAAATTGGTAGGACTTATTCCCCATTTGCTGGGTATGTAGAGATTCGTGTCAGGGTTCACGTGTTACACGACCATGAGTTTTAGCGCGTGTTTGATGTGATTCAACGACTTCATGTCTTGACGCAAAAAATTGGCACACAGACAAAATTGGGGATCACGTGTAAGCGGACGCTTGAAATGGAATAGGGAAAGTGCGGCTGCCGCTTTTGGTGGGTTCCGATATTATCTTGGTAACACCTATGCAACGTTTCGCCTATTTTATTTAAAAGTAATATTATATGTATTTATTTTTGATATATAATTTATATATATAATAATATATCATCATGTAATTAAGTAATTTTAAAATATGTATTATTATATGATAAAAAATATCTAATTATATGATAATACTTCATCTTTATATATAAATTATGTATAAAAAACAAATACACATAATTTTATTGTTTATTTAAATTCAATTCTATATGAAATGTTTTTATCAATAATATTATTTATATAATAATTTTACCTATAAATAATTATATATTATTATATAATTAAATAATTTATAATTATTTATATAATTATTTTGTTATAAATATAATTTTTATATATAAATAATTATATATTATTATATAATTCAATAATTATAAATTAAAAATAAAATAATATTAATTATATAATAATATATTATTATTTTTATATATAAATTATATTTATAACAAAGTAATTATGTGAAAATTGACGACATGTTTACGATTAAGATGACATAGGACATTCATGCATTAATAAAATAATAATTAAAAAAATATGTAAAACACAATGAATACGGTGCGGAGAAGCCGTGAGCAAAGTGGACGTGTCGGATTAAGACTGACAATTACGCCGGCGATTTGCGTTGAAGCTGTCATAATAAGCGGAGGACCCACATCCCACCACCACCACCATTCGATTCAAATTTTAGAGCGAAAAGGCCATGCCTCGTGATCCGCCACGTATCGAGCTCGAGAGGCTGAAACAGACAACTAAAAAATCAAATTTATATTCCACGACGCAGCCGCCAAATAATTAATTTTAAAAAAGCGAGCAGTTGGTGGGGTGTGGGGCGGCTGCGCAACTGTTAGCTTTTTAAGTGGACTTGTGTTGCCTCTAGAGGTGACAGCTCGTTGTTCACTCAAAAATACTTGGCGTAATTTAGCAGCTCACTTTAGAAAATTAAACGACGTCGTGGAAGGAATTGAGAGGTTTGGGCCACATATTACGGAAAAAATAATAATAATTTTGTGATGAAAATTAAGATTCTATTGTGACCTGAAGTCCCACATCGCTCCTGTGTAGTCTACTGAGTTTGTATATAAATAGGACCCAAAAGCCCTTAACTTGAACGACGCGTTTTAAAGTCGTGCGGGCCTGAAGCCCAAAACAGACAATATCGTTCAGACTGTTTATAACACTTGTTCAGGCTGTTTATAATACGTTATCAGTACGATTCACGATGGGGGGGGGGGGGGTGTTGTGATCTGAAGTCTCACATCGCTCTCGTGCAGTCTACTGAGCTCGTATATAAACAGGGGTCAGAAGCCCTTAACTTGAACGATGTGTTTTAAAGCCGTGCGGGCCTGAAGGCCAAAGCGGATAATATCGTTCAGGCTGTTTATAACACTCGTTTAGGCTATTTATAATAGATTCCACTTTTAATTTCTCATCAGAAAACAAATTAGTAGTCAAGGATATGAAATGCACTCACGAAAGTCACAAATAAAGGAGTCATGTCAATTCACATAAACATTATTTCATAATGGCCAAAAGACTTATTCCCACTAAGGTTTAGTATATATAAAACACCATTTTGTTCCCACTAAGGTTTAGCCTTTCCACTACTTCCCTCTTTAGTGGTTTCCTGGTATGGAAATCACAAAAAATCAAATCGAAATGATCAAATAATATCACATAGATCTATGTATCATCTAACTATCTGTGTATTAGTTAGATGATACACAAATTTGTGTGATATTATTTAACCATTTTAATCAAATTTTTAGTTGTTTTCACACTAAAAATCCACCAAGAAAGGAGGTAGTGGGAAGGTTAACCAACCTTTCCTTGAGATATCTCTTAAAAGTGATAGACTTGAAAAAAATCAAACAATATGAGAGAAAATACAATTTTTTAAATTTTAAGTGAAACAAAATTATTAGTTTTTTAAATTTAAAAAAATTAAAAATATTTTAGTTTTTTTTGTTAACTGTTGTAAATAGTTTACTATTGTTATCTTGTTCTTTATCTTGTTAATATAGAGATAACTAGACAAGATGAATTTAGTTTGTTTTTTCTGTTTTGACCTTTTGTTTTTTAATAAATTTTACTTAAAAAAAAAGACGAGAGAGATAGGTAATAGAAAGTTTTATTATTTAAAATTAATTAACTCAATTTTTTTTAAAATTTTCAGTCTTTCAAGAGCTCAAACACACTAAAAAAATATGATGGTGGTTATTATTGTTTGGGGCTAAAGAAGGAATTTGAGAGCAGTGAAAGAGACTGTTGGGAGAGGTTTTTTATAGTGAAATAAGTCTACAATGTTTGAAAACTTTAAATTATTTGTATAATCGTTATTACATATATTAATTACATAAGTTTTTGTGAAGATTATAATTCAATTTTATTCGTTTAAAATAGAAGTTGTCTAATTTAAGTTTGTAATATTGTTCTGTGATGATAACATGTTTGTAAGTAAAATCTAAAAATAGTATTTCTAAAATTTATTTATAACATTGGCATTACTCTTGAATTGATTGTTTTGTTAATGAAAATTGTATGAATGTTTTTTTTTTTTTTAAGTTATTAACAAAATTTTATAAAATCTGATATGTTAAATTGTTTGTTTACATGTTGATTATACGAATTTAAATTACTATTTTAAATACCTAAGACTAAAGTAGGTAATTCGACCTATTAAATTTGATTATAGTATCTCATTGAGCTTTATTCTCGAGAGAGGACAAAGAAAATGTCATTGAAAAATAACACTAGAAGAGGCAGAGGATGTAGATGAAGAAAATGCCATTGAAAAACAACACCAGAAGAGACAGAAGATGTAGATGAAGGCTCAACACATCCATGTCAAGCCAATAATATAAAAATTCATGATGTAAAACCACAAAGCTATGTATTCAAGGATAAGACAATGGTGGTTTGAGAAAACTCTAAGTGCTTACCGTTCATTTAAGATAAGAGAACAAGGTCTTGGTGGTTGAAAGCAACAGAGAAACCCTAGAAAAAATAGATAGAGAACAGAGAGAAGGGCGACTACGGTTATATAGGTGGCGAGATTAAGGTTTTGTTGAGATCCGTTCTAATATTATGCCAAGAGAAAAAGTGAGAAAAGGAGAAGATGTATTAGTTTTACTCTCTTCTCTACAATACATAAAGGAGGAGTACACGAGAAAGTATATGGATAAACCGAACAACATCTAATATTTAGCGTGTCTGTATGCAATTCATAGAAGAAAGAAAACCACATTGCTGTAGAGTTAAGTATTCTTTTCGTTGATTTTTATTATGTCTGTTTCAAAGATAGCTACACTGTTTTGAGCATCTACGATTCAGTAGACAGTAGTGCAAGAACAGATTGTGTTCAGTTGAAATCAAATTTGTCTTGGAGAATATAGTAACAAGTAGAAAAAATGTAAGAACTAGAAGTTTGAGAAAATCAGGGGAACTGTTGATTGGTCCTAAAGAAATCTATTATTCCATGAAAGATATTTGATTCAGCGACCTTTTGTAAGGACTGAATTACTAGTTGACAAGGTCTGGTTCGAAATAATTGCTAACAATGAAGGAAATGACATTACACTATTAGAAGCTTCATTTCTAGCTATGAACGCATCAATTGAACTGCTATCAGGTGATATATCTGGACATGTAGCATTGCCATCAAGATACTGCATCACCTGCCTTATGTTAGGCCTAACTTCTGGGTTAGGGTGCGAGCAAAACAGCCCTAGTTTAATTACCAACTCCATTTGCTCCTCTGAATAAATGCCTTCTCATCTTGGATCACTGGCGTCGATAATAGCTCTGCTTCTCCAGCAATTGGTTATCCATTCAACCAAACTTACCACTCCATCAGCTTGTTGCTCTATAGGCTTCCTTCCACAAGCCACCTCAAGCATGAAAGCCCCAAAAGTAAATACATCTGTTTGGGTTGTTGCCTTTCCAGTTCTAACCAATTCTGGGGCCAAATAGCCCACAGTTCCCATCAGGTTTGTGGTTTGTGATTGCTACCATGATCATGTAATTTAGCAAGGCCAAAATCACCCAGTCTCTAAGATAAATTAGGTTTCAAAAGCGTGGTAAAGGATCAAACCCAAGTCTTACTCTCTGAAAGTTTGTGTGACTACACTACAGGTACTTTCCTTAGTTCTGCTTTCTGCATATTACAAAGTTCTTGGAGGTCTCTCCTTTGTTGCTGTTGCTGCTCTGCTTCTCTCTGTTAGTTGCTACCAGGCAAGAATCACGTCTTCTGGTTGTTGGTGTTAATGACTTAATTTTCTCAGTAATTAGTTACTTCCCTATGGTATAAACATATATTGACCAAGAAAATATTATGCGAAGGAAAAGTAATTGGAAAAATGTAGACGAAAAGAGAATTGACAAAGATTTTGTTTTCAATGTGAAGGTTGAATCTGATAGAGTGTTTGTTATTTAAATATCATTTCAGATATCATTTGGGCCTATCAGTTGGCTGATGGTGTCAGAGATTTTCCCACCTTGTACAAGAGGAAAAGGCATCAGTCTTGCAGTGCTTACTAACTTTGGTTCAAATGCTATTGTTACCTTTGCATTCATGCCATTGAAGGCATTCTTTATTGATTATCCTTGATTCCTATTTTCGATAAACTGGTTTATTGATGATCGGCATTAGCATTTGCTAATTCTGCAGGAGTTGCTGGGAGCGGGGAATCTTTTCCTCCATTTTGGTGCTTTTGCCTTGTTATCGGTTTTGTTCACAATTCTGATAGTTCCAGAGACCAAAGGTTTGAGCTTGGAAGAAACTGAATCCAAAATCTTGAAGTGAAACCTCATAAGGCACCTGTGTATACCAAAAGATTATATTTAACACTGTTGTAGACATTCCAAATGGCTTCATGTTATGGTATTGATGCATCATGAGTATGAATAAATTATATTAATTGGGTCCGTACGAATTATGTGTAAAAATGATTTCTTGCTTTGAAATAGGTACTTGCTGAAATCATTGCACATTGTTGTATTAGCTGGCATCTAATATTTGACTTGTCTGTATGCAATTCACAGAAAAAAGAAAACCATATTGCTGTAGAGTAATGTATTCAGGGGAACCTGTTGATTGGTCCCAAGAAAACTATTATTCCATGAAAAGACATTTGATTCACCGTCCTGTGAGGACTGAATTACTATGAATTACTAATTGACATTGTCTGATTACTCGAACTAATTTCAAACAATGAAGGAAATGACATTCCACTATTAGAAGCTTCATTACTAGTTATGAACACTTCAATTGAACTGCTATCAGGTGATATATCTGGCAATGTAGCATCGCCATCAAGATACTGCATCACCTGCCTCATGTTAGGCCGAGCTGCTGGGTTAGGGTGTGAACAAAACAATCCTAGTTTAAGTACCAACTCCATGTGCTCCTCTGAATAAATGCCTTCTAATCTCCAATCACTAGCATCTATAATAGCTCCTCCTCTCCAGCAATTGGTTATCCATTCAACCAAACCTACCACTCCATCACCTTGTTGCTCTATAGGCCTCCTTCCACAAGCCACCTCGAGCATGAAAGCCCCAAAAGCAAATACATCTGTTGCGGTAGTTGCCTTTCCAGTTCTAATCAATTCTGGGGCCAAATAGCCCACAGTTCCCAGCAGGTTGGTGGTTTGTGGATTGCTACCATGATCATATAATTTAGCAAGGCCAAAATCACTTAATCTCCCATTTAGTTCTGCATCCAATAGAACATTACCCGGCTTTATATCTCTATGTATAACAACTTGTTCCCATTCTTCATGCAGGTAAAGAAGGCCAGAAGCTATTCCTCGAATGATTCGGAATCGCTGGAACCAATTGAGAGGTTGTTCTGTATTGCTATATAATACTTTTTCCAGGCTTCCATTAGGCATATAATCATAGACCAATATAAATTCTCCTTTTCGCCTGCAATAGCCACGGAGTTGCACCAAGTTCCTATGCCTTAGCCTTCCCATGCTGACAATCTCTGCCACAAATTCCTTCATCCCTTGTTTCGAATCATGAGAGACTCTCTTGACAGCGATTTGTTCATTAGAAGGAAGCACACCTCTGTATACCTTTCCGAAACCTCCTTTTCCAATAAGCTCTTTGTCCTTGAAACCCTTGGTTGCATTATAAAGATTCTTATAGGGGAACCTTTGAGGACCGTATTCTTTTTCCCAGTCTTCACATACTTCTTCATATTTCTTCTTCCATACAATGTAAGCGGCTACAATAACTACAATCAACAACTGAGCCACTCCTATTACAATCAAAGCAATCACCAGCACTCCAGGTTTCTTACTTGCTTTCTTTTTTGCAGGAACAGGAGGAAGCTTGGAAGCATCAAGGTTTTGTGCTTGCCCACTTCTGTTGAAGCTCCATCCTAGAACATATTGGTCACTTGTAATTTCACCAGTTGCCGCTGAGAAACCAACATACATAGAGTCCAAGAGAACATCAGAAAGATTGAGGGGTGTTGACAAGAGAGGCCTTTCTGGTTTTGTGATTCCAATAGGAGAGATTGTCACATTGAGCAATTTTTCACCACCATCATAGTCTATCCAAGCCTCAATTGGATCTCCACTCATGAGCATCAAGCTTTTTTTCTTCCCTTCTCCATTTGAATAATAAGTTGCTGTAGCAGAATCCTTCGAAACCAAGCTGTTCACATCGATTCCCACATGGTTTCCATTTATGTCATGAAGTTCAGGGCTTTGTACAGTATCAAACTCGACTGCTAAGATTTGCTTTTCAGGCAGGCCATTTTCAGTGGTATTGAAGAGCCCCAAATATGAACTTGGAACAGCTTTGCTGAAGTCCATAGAAGGGGAGATGAAAAAGGCTATGCCATGGCCACCAATCTTATCCGATTCTGGAACTATGGCAAAAACAAAATTCGTGGAAAAAGAAAGAGATTCAGCGGAAGATGTGTTCAATTTGAAGGGAAATGGATATAAAGCATGGCCTGCTTGCCTCTTAGAAGTGTTGGTTAGCTGCAATAGACCATCGTGGTGGATTATTGAGATTTCATCCAATTGTAAATTGGCTTCATGGAAGCCGTTATTGTAGATGAACTCGTTTTCATTTTGAGATGAGCACAAAAATATGATGGATAAGTTGAAAAACAACCAAAAGTAAACTGATCTAAGAGCTTCAGCCATCACTTGAAAAAAAGAAAGAGATAAAACTGGGATAAAAATATGTCTTCTGTGGTGAGGAAAAAGGTGTTGCTGCTAGTTTGATTCTTTCAAATACTTGAGAGATGGATCTTTTATTATTGAAATGTTCATGTCCTTGAACGCAGGAACAGCGGAGAAATGTCAACCTGGTAGATCTAATCTGGATTCATATTACTTGGTTTATTCTAAAAGAAGTAAAAATGGATCTTCACTCAACAAACACTAGCAAATCAACTTTATCATTTTGCATGACTATCCAAGTACAAATAATTGAATTAAGACTAATTTGTATCCGAATAGAATTATGCATACAAATTAAGATGATAACTTTCGATTGAGTGATATGATCATTTACTTTTTTTTAATCTCTCTTTAAAATACCTAATCAAATGCTTTCATCTCAGTAAGTTATGATTCTGAATCTATAAACCCAATCTCTCCTAACCTTTGCAGAGTTCAGGTCATGTTGTATGCTGATATATTTTTTTCTTTTCAATGATATTCTAATAATATTTTATTTGAAGTAGTTCAAGTCCATGTATTATATGTAACATGATGAGGGAATTAGAGTTGGATCCATGGTGACAAAAGCAATTTTTAATCTGGGGCTGCTTATTTACAATTTTACGGTAGAGTATTGGATGGCAGACGTGGGTTCTGAAAGTAAAACGTGGCGGCTCCGTGTGCCACAGAGATTTTCTATCTCTCTGCACTGAAAATGAAGTTTGGAGTGTTTTCTTGTTATTAAAATAATCCTGTTGGAACTTTCAACGATGGTCCTGATTCAACGCAGAAAAATGGAACATTGATATATATAAGCTGAATATCTCCAATAGATTATTTATTTTTTTGGGCAAATGATCTTATTTATACTCACTGTATTGAATGGGTTAAAATTTTATAAATATGATAAATTCAAACCTAAGTTTTTTAATAAAAATTTTAATATTTTATCAGTTATATTATATAAAAATAAGGGAAATTTTAAAAAATAGTCAAAATGCCCTCCCATTAAGCCAAAATGCCCAAAATCACTATTTCCAAGCCAAAATGCCCAAAATCACTGTTTCAAAAAAAAAAATGCCTATGACTTTTTTTAAATACCGAAATTACCCTTTCCCTCATATTTATATAACTCTCCTACTCACTATAGGGGTTTTAATGGAATTTTAAATAAATATGAGGGGTTTTTAGATATTTTACACTATAAAAGATTTTGATATTTATTTATTTATTTAAAACTTTTTCTAAAATGACAAAATTACCCCTCCCTTCATTTATATAACTCTCCTCACTCACTATAGGGTTAAATGTAATTTAGGATAAATATGGGGGGTTTTAAGATATTTTACATTATAAAGACATTTTCATATTTATTTATATATTTTATTATTTTTTCTAAAATGTCAAAAATACCCTTCCCCTCATCTATATAAACCCTCCTCACTCATTTTATTTCCACACACTTCTCATATCACTCAAACATTCACTCTCATTTTCATTTTTTTTCAACATCAATTAGTAGGGATTCGTTCGGACGAAGGAAGTTGTATTTCTGAATTCGACTCGAAAAAATACTATTCATCAAAAAAAGGTATTTATGTCATTCTTATCCTAAAACTTCATTTTATTTGTTAAGTATAGTTTTTATGTCGTAATATGGGGGTTAAATGCAATATTTGACAAGTATTGAGGGTTAAATGTAATTTAGGATAAATATGGGGGGTTAAATGTAAATTTATTACATCAAATGACAATACAATTACACATTTGAAACATAATAAAAATACATCGGTTACATAAATCTGAAGTACAACAATGAAGAATCATATAAAAAATAAAATTTAGTAGCAGCATGTCAAGATCTCGTTCCTTTGCCTTTTGTATGTAAACGCTGGGGGGCAGAGCTCGGGACCGGTGCTGGGGATTTACATTGGGTTCGTGTATGCCCCGGTTCATGGCAACGACTACAAATCCTCGGTGTAACAATTTCTCCTTGTGATGGACGTCGATTTCTATTGGCTAGACGACCTGGACGACGACTATCGAGGACGGGGGGCAATATAACTCTGTCTTCCGGTGAGTGTAACCAATCACATTGATTTCCAAGAGGATTGATTGGTTCCTGGTATATTGCACGATAAATATCGGTGCGGAAGAATGGAAACAATCGAAAAATCCTTCAAAAATTTGGGAAATACGAGTCCATATCTCGTAAAACGGTTAAATTCGAAAAAAATAGAAATGAAATTCCAATTTTAAAAGTTGAAATAACCTAGAATGACAACAATCGAAAAATCCTCCGGAAATCTGAAAGATAAGAGTCCATATCTTGTAAAACGGTGAAATCTGAAGAAACGGAATTGAAATTCGAATTTTAAAAGTTGAAAAACCCTAGAATGGGAACAATCGAAAAATCCTTCGAAAATCAGAAAGATAAGAGTCCATATCTCGTAAAACGATGAAATCCGAAAAAACAGAATTGAAATTTGAATTCTAAAAGTTGAAAAACCCTAGAATGGGAACAATCGAAAAATCCTTCGAAAATCTGAAAAATACGAGTCCATATCTCATAAAACGATAAAATTCGAAAAAACGGAATTAAAATTCGAATTCTAAAAGTTGAAAAACCCTAGAATGGAAAAAATAAAAAAATCCTTCGGAAATCTAAAAAATACGAGTCCATATCTCGTAAAACGATGAAATCTGAAAAAACAGAATTGAAATTCGAATTCTAAAAGTTGAAAAACCGTAGAATGGGAACAATCGAAAAATCCTTCAGAAATCTGAAAAATACGAGTCCATATCTCGTAAAACGATAAAATTTGAAAAAACGAAATTAAAATTTGAATTCTAAAAGTTGAAAAACCCTAAAATGGAAACAATCAAAAAATCCTTCGGAAATCTGAAAAATACGAGTCGATATATCTAAAAACAGTGAAATCTGAAAAAATGAAACTGAAATTTGAATTCTAAAAGTTGAAAAACCCTAGAATGGAAACAATCGAAAAATCCTTCAAAAATTTGGGAAATACGAGTCCATATCTCGTAAAACGGTTAAATTCGAAAAAATAGAAATGAAATTCCAATTTTAAAAGTTGAAATAACCTAGAATGGCAACAATCGAAAAATCCTTCAGAAATCTGAAAGATAAGAGTCCATATCTCGTAAAACGGTGAAATCTGAAGAAACGGAATTGAAATTCGAATTTTAAAAGTTGAAAAACCCTAGAATGGGAACAATCGAAAAATCCTTCGAAAATCTGAAAGATAAGAGTCCATATCTCGTAAAACGATGAAATCCGAAAAAACGGAATTTAAATTCGAATTCTAAAAGTTGAAAAACCCTAGAATGGGAAAAATCGAAAAATCCTTCGGAAATCTGAAAGATAAGAGTCCATATCTCGTAAAATGGTGAAATTCGAAAAAACGGAATTAAAATTCGAATTCTAAAAGTTGAAAAACCCTAGAATGGGAACAATCGAAAAATCCTTCAGAAATCTGAAAAATACGAGTCCATATCTCGTAAAACGATGAAATCCGAAAAAACGGAATTGAAATTTGAATTCTAAAAGTTGAAAATCCCTAGAATGGGAACAATCGAAAAATCCTTCGGAAATCTGAAAAATAAGAGTCCATATCTCGTAAAACGATAAAATCCGAAAAAACAGAAGTAAAATTCGAATTCTAAAAGTTGAAAAACCCTAGAATGGGAAAAATCGAAAAATCCTTCGAAAATCTGAAAAATACGAGTCCATATCTCGTAAAACGATGAAATCCGAAAAAACGGAATTGAAATTCGAATTCTAAAAGTTGAAAAACCCTAGAATGAGAACAATCGAAAAATCCTTCGGAAATCTGAAAAATACGAGTCCATATCTCGTAAAACGATGAAATTCGAAAAAACGGAATTGAAATTCGAATTCTAAAAGTTGAAAAACCCTAGAACAGAAAAAACGGATATAAAATTCGAAAAGTACACAATCAAAAACCCTAGATAAGAAAAATCTCAATTTACCCCCTCATGAAAACTGAAACTCTAAAAGGTCCACTGTGTTCTAAGGAATTTCCCCAGCTTCCTAATATTTTAAAAAAGCTACTTTTCCCCCCCAAAAACAGCCAATCTTGGCTGAACGTGGGATGCACGATTTTGACGTGGGAAACACTGTTCCCACGTCGGACTGCCGATCTCTTCGGCAGTCATTTTCGGCCAAATTTTGGTCGTTTCAGCCTCCGATTTTCACATAAATCAAATCTACACGTTGTCTAACACAAAACCCCTCAATCAATTCAACAAAAACAACCAAGAATCAAAACATTTTAAGCATTATTCAAACCGTAAACCCTAAAATTTCAAACCGAAAATTCTCAATCAAATCTCAATAATATGAGCAATAATTTGATCCAAACAAGATTAAGGGAGATATACTAACCTTCTTTGCCATTCGTGGGTGCCGGAAATCAAGAAAATCGACGGAAATCAGATCGCCCGTGGGATGAACGTGGTGACGTGAAAATGTTTTGAAATTTGAGAGAAATGCACAGTAAATTCGCTAATATTAACGTGGGAAATAGCAATTTTTTTCTGTGTTATATATATGGACATTTTCGTAATTTCGCAAAACTCACGTTGACTTGATAAATTTCAAAAAAACCCCACGTGGGCTAAGGATTTCCCACGTCACCCCAATTGTTTTAAAAAGCTAAGTTCCCCCCCTAAATTAGGCTGAACGTGGGATTATTGATTTTGACGTGGGAAACACTGTTCACAGTCGAACTGCCGATCTCTTCGGCAGTCATTTCCAGCCAAATTTTGGTCGTTTTAGCCACTGATTTTCACATAAATCGAATCTACACGTTGTATAACACAAAACCCCTCAATTAATTCAACAAAAACAACCAAGAATCAAAATATTTTAAGCCTTGTTCAAACCGTAAACCCTAAAATTTCAAACCGAAAATTCTCAATCAAATCTCAATAATATGAGCAATAACTTGATCCAAACAAGATTACGGGAGATGTGATAACATTATTTTCCATTTTCGGTTGCCGGAAAGCAAGCAAATCGGCGAAAATGACGTTCGCCGTGGGATTGCCGTGGGATGCGTTAAAAATTCGAATTTTCTTTGAATTGCACAGTGAAAATTTGCTGTGTTTATATATGGGGGCATTTTCGTCATTTCACAAAACCTGGGCATTTTTGCTTAAACCTGAATTTTTTGGGCAATTTCGCTTAGACCCCTTTAATTTTGCCTAATTTTTAAAATTTCCCTAAAAATAACTAGTTTTCTTGCCGAATGGAATACCAACAAGGGATACGGAGTAGGCATCTCCAAGAATTTAATCTTTTTGTATAAAACTGAAGTAATGAACTTCGTCTGCATTTCTTGATCCTAAGTTACGGGGTCATAGCCTTTCCATGGTTATATCAGAGCTACCTGCTCTGACATTGACAGGGTAGGGAGCCATTCACATTCCAGTAATAGTTAACTAAAACATAAAAATTGCAAATGATGAATAAACTTTATTTAACGGCATTTTTTTTTAAAATTTTCAGTTTTTTTTTTTTTAAAGTAATTCAAATCAAAATTTCGTAAGCGTGATAGAGATTTGAATCTAAATCATTTCTCTAAAAGTTTTAATACTTCATCAATTTTTCTCAACCCTAAAACTTTTAAAGTCATGTTCATTGTGTAAAATACATATAAACTAATAGCTATATCCTGAATGTAAGCATTACAATCATTAGGTCTAACCATATTAAAACCTTATATCTTATTCTCTTTTATGTTTTTTCTTTAGACAATAAAAACACTAGAGTCTTATTATATTCTAATTGTTGAACCTTTAACTTATCTTGTGCAAGACCCTAAATTGTATATTTTAGTTGGTTGTGAAATTACTTAGGAGTGGAAAAAGAATGAGACTTATAAGGATGATCGATTAAACTTTATTGAAAGTGGGCAGAAAGCATGGCGTGTTTGAAGTTGGGTGCCACTGGTTAACTGCAATAGACCATTGGAGAGGATTTTTGTAGTGCCATCAAGATGCGGTTTGGATTTGTTGGGTAGATGAACTGGTTTCTATCTTGAGCTGATGTCAAGAAAATCAAGTGGGCATTTAAACTATCAAACAAAGAAGTGACCTCAGAGCTACCACCATTGAGGTGTATAAGGAGGTGCTTGCAAAGAGAGATTTGCTTTTTAACTAGTCTCAAACTCTTTGCACTTATTTCCCTACTCTTTAAGATATGACCGCAAGTTAAATTATGGGCTTTTATTCATTTTTATTAAAGTAGACCTTAGCAGGCAGGGTTACACTTGAAGTAATCTATTAGGATCTTGGGACCTTCCATACGTTGATCACAACACTTCAACAAAATAACACATAATTGAACAAAAATATGGGTATTTAGGCTTTTTTAAATTAACAGATGAAAATTTGATAATTCACCATACCTTGGGTGGGAATAACTCTTTTGGCCTTTTTCTTCTAATGAAATAAGTCAATCTTGTTTTTATTATTATAAAGACTAAACTTTTTTAATTTTCCTATTAAATGGACAAATTTATATTATGTTACACAAAACCATTTCTATCACCTAATGCCGTTAAAAATTAATGATTTGGATATTCTTTGCTCACACGTACAATTATTGGGTGATCAAATTTTATTTTTTTCAATTAAAATGATTGAACTTTTAGAATTTTCTATTAAAATAAAAAAAATTTGTCAGATAAAAACGAGTTTAACCTCTAAATGTGCATTATATCATTCCTACAATTTCTCTATTATGTATCATATCTGTTTAAAATTATTTTAACTTAAATGATGTTTATTGATGTTAAGCTTCGTTTTATTTTATTTAAGTGTATGTTGTTTACATTCTTTTAAATAGAATGATGTTTTATAGAAATCTAAAGAAATTATTTTATGAGGAAATAATCCAAATAGCTTAGCGAACTCAGCAAATTCGTCAAGGGAAGAATTAATGTTAAATGCAATTCTGTTCTAATACAATACATGAAAGGAGACAGGGGAAGAAAATTTACTAAATTTGTCAATGCCCTTTGCTGAAACCCTACAGCACAGTTATTTCTGGACAATTAGCCATTCTGTTTTGATAATGCTATGGAGGACAAAGCTAAAACAGAATCCATGTGAATTTGCCAGCAAGCACAGAAAAACTTACCGAATAACAAGTCAATTATGCTACAAGTAGTGTCAGTTTTACTATTTCACAAGGTACAGAGACATAGTACATCATAATATCTGCATTTTCTCTTCACCTTCCAAACATTTTATGTCCTAAGGATGCAGCTATTGCATGAAAGTCTTGATTCAGCGGCCTACCACGAGGATTGAATCAACAGTAGACAAGCAACGGGAAGAACTACTTCGAGGCAATGAATCTAATGACACAATGTTAAAAGCTACATTCTTCACCGCTGTTGTGCCTATCACAATGCTATTTGGTGTTATACTTGGCAATTTTGCTTGCCCATCCAGATACTGTGTCACCTGCTTCATGCTAGGCCTAGCTTCTGGGTTAGAGTGTGAACAAAAGAGGCCTAGTTTAAGAACCAACTCCATTTGCTCTTCCACATATATGCCTTCCAATCTAGCGTCACAAACATCAAGAATTGCTCCTTTTTTCCAGCAATCAATGACCCAATCAGCCAAATCTACCATTCCAGGTTCCATAGGCCTCCTTCCACATGCTACCTCAAGCATAAAAGCTCCAAAAGCAAATACATCAGTGCTAGTTGTTGCCTTTCCAGTCTTAAGAAACTCTGGAGCCAGATAACCAACAGTTCCTACCAGGCTAGTGGTTTGTGGGTCACTACCATGATCATATAATCTAGCAAGCCCAAAATCTCCTAGCTTTCCATTCAGATCGGCATCTAAAAGAACATTGGCAGCTTTTATGTCTCGATGCAGAACAACTTGTTCCCACTCTTCATGGAGATAAAGAAGGCCGGAAGCTACTCCTCTGAGAATCCGGAACCTCTGAAACCAATTAAGGTTTGGTTTCATATCACCGTATAAGATTTTGTCAAGGCTTCCATTAGGCATATAATCATAGGCCAATAGAACTTCTCCCTTCCGCCTGCAATAGCCCCGGAGTTGCACCAAATTCCTGTGCCTTAGCCTTCTCATGCTCATAATCTCAGCCAAAAACTGCTTCATCCCTTCGTTTGAGTTATGGTTGATTCTCTTGACTGCAACTTGTACATTTGAAGGAAGGACACCTCTGTACACCTTTCCGAAACCTCCTTGTCCAATAACCTCTTTCTCTTTGAAACCTTTGGTTGCTTTGTAGAGTTTCTTATAGGAGATCCTATGGGGACCATATTCTTTTTCCCAGTCCTCATATACCTCCTCATATTTCTTCTTCCTCACAAAGTAAACAGCTCCACCAACTGTTATCAGCACAACCGCTAATGCCAGCAGCAAAACAGTAGCAGTTCGATCTAGGCCCTCAATTGTTTTCACAGGTGGAGGAAGCGGAGGATGTGGAGGAAGCTTTGAAATGTCAAGGGTCTGTGCTGGTCCACTTTTGTTGAAGCTCCATCCAAGAATATAGTGATCACTTATTCGCGTACCAGTTGCTGCAGAGACACCAACATACATAGACTCCAGTAGAACTTCAGAGAGATCGATAAGTGTTGACAGCAGAGGCCTCTTTGGTTTTGGAACTTTTAGTGGAGCTATTGATACATTCAGTAATTTTTCTGTTCCATTATAGTCTATCCAAATCTGTATTGGTTTTCCACTTTCTAGCGCCAAAGTCTCATTTCTTTCTTCTTTATCGGAAAAAAAAGTAGCTGTAGCAGATTGAAGAGAGATGAGGCTGTTCACATCAATTCCAACATGGTTTCCATCTATGTCATAAAATTCAGGGCTTTGTACAGTATCAAGCTCAACTGCCAAGATGTGGTTTGTAGGCTGGCCATTGTTTTTAAGACTAAAGAGTCCTAAATATGCACCTGCAACAGCGCCAGTAAAGTTCATAGATGGTGCGATGAAAAAAGCCAAGCCATTGCCTCCGAAATCTGCTTCTGAAACCATGGAAAACACAAAAGTTGTGGAAAACGAAAGGGTTTGAGAGGAAGATGAGTTGAATTTGAAAGGAGAAGGGTAGAAAGCATAGCCGCTTTTAAACTCAGAAGTGTTTGTGAGCTGCAATAGACCATTGGGAAGAATCTTTGCCAAGCCACCCAGTTGCAGTTTCGAGATGTTGAAACCATGATAGATGAACTGGTCATCTACTTGAGCAGAGGCCAAGAGCAAGGATAAATTGAAGACTATCCACAAATAAAGTAATCCATGAGCTGCAGCCATTGAGAAAATGGATCTGCTTTTTGTAAAGAGAGTTATTCTTTCTGTTAGTAGTTTCGAACTCCCAATAAATCAGTTTCCCTGTCTTAAGATACTCTTGCAATTCAAATTTAAGGTGTAAAGAGAGAGATTAATCAAGTTGACTCTGTAAGTTAATGTCAGATAATGACCTAAGTAAATAACCCCTTGACATTTCCAATCTTTACACATGATCTTCTAAATTCATCTATTTTGGAAAGACTGCAAAATGAGTTTCAGAGCCATGCTGGATTTTTAAGTGGCATAAAGAAAGAAGTTCTTGCTTTTATCCTCTTGAAACCTTCTCAGTGCAGGATGAATGAAACCAGATAGGCTTTGTTTTTGGGAACCTGAACTCGGTTATCTGTTACAAAGATCTTGTAGGCTTGTATCATTTATTTGATGATACATTCAATGTGAATTTGTCTTAGTTTGAAATTTCTTGATATATCTGAGACCAAAAGTCTATTTACTTGGTTTTTAGCCTCTCTTTTCTTGTCTTCTGTTCAAAGCTTCCAGGTTGTTGATTATTTTTCTTTCTTTTTAATTGTTTGAATTTAGATAAATAATAGAATAACTTAGTGTCCAAAGGGATAAATTGAGTAGAAAACAAATGGGATTCCAACCTTGAGATAAATGGTTCAAATCCAAGATATCTTAAAATTAAATTCTTAATTTACTGATTGTTACGTCGATCACTAAACCTGGAGTTTCACTTGATTGGTATATTGTAGAAATGAATTATTACATACGATGATACATTTGAATGCAAATTTGTCTTTTTGCTTGAAATTTCTTGATATATCTCAGAACAAAAGTCTATTTACTTTGTTTTTAGCCTTTCTGTTTCTTGTCTTCCTTTCAAAGCTTCCAGATTGTTAATTACTTTTTTTTTTCTTAATTGTTTGAATTTAGAAAAGGCCAAAGGACTATTTACCACCCAAAGTATGTTCATTTCCCAAGTTTTCCTCCGTTAACTTCGAAAATCTCATTTACCCACTCATAGATCATTAAACTTAACGGTTTTAAGGGCAAAATCGATATTTTATCTGAAATATTAAAAATAAACTTAAATTTGATTTTATTTCTCTCTCTAAACCCTAAAAACTAATAATTTTCTTCAACCCAAGTTTTCAAAAACTGTATTTTCCCCCTAGGGTTTTCAAACTTTCAGATCCAATTTTTTTTACCACGATCGACGATTTTCAAGTACCTACTCTTCCTCTCCGGTGCCTCCTCCTTCCAGCCGTGCATCTTCTGATGCCATGTGACTTTATCTCGATGAAGACGCCTTGTCTTCTTCTCTGACGAAGATGCCTGGTTTTCGTCGACAACGACACCACATAGTGTCAGAAGATGCACAGTCAGAAAGAGGAGGCGTCGGAGAGGAAGAGTAAGTACTTAGAGATCGTCGGTCGTCGTTGAAAAATTGGATCTAAAAGTTTGGAAACCCTAGGGGGAAAACATAGTTTTTGAAAACTTGGGTTGGAGGAAAATTGTTAGTTTTTAGGGTTTAGGGAGGGGGAAATGATATGACTAACAGAATCAGTTAATTTTAACGGTTTATGGGTGGGTAAATGAAATTTTCAAAGTTAACGAGGGAAAACTTGGGAAATGAGCATACTTTGGGTGGGAAGTAGTCCTTTGGCCTTTAGAAAAAGGACAGAGTAAGTGTCCAAAAGAGTTAGATTCCATAGTAAAACAATAATTCAAATCTTTCTAATGATATTTTAATATTAAACTCTTAACTTAGGTGAAGTAATTAATTTAGCCCAAAAAGTGATCCGATTTATGTAAGATTTCCTTGTTTGAAAAAAAAAAAAAAACTTAGTGCCTCTGCTTTCAACATGCTTTGAAGTTCAAATAGGGCAAAGGGGCAAGGAGATGGACAAATTAATACTACAAACATACCATTTTTCTCGCCAAACACACACACAAAAATAAAGTAATATTATGTGCACAATTTTATAATACGTATCATAATGTGATTGAATAGTTGAAAATTAAAAATAAACCAATACCCAATCACCAAAAACTCTTCATAGATTGTGCAGATAATTTTATTAAAAAAAATTATGCTGCAATGATAAGTTTATCAAATAATTGGCTTCAAGAGTTAATATTATATGCAATAATCAATTCAGTTAAAATATAACATTACCTCTCCTCTTCATGGAATCAGTCTCAAGTTGGACACATCATTCTGTCACTAGTCTCCTCGCCCCAGTAATTGAGCTTTCTACACAAGTAAAGACTATATACATAATCTTTCATCTCCACTGACCTAGCAATTGGATGCACCATTTCTCAGACTTTGATTCAAACTGCCACCTGATTGGAGCCACGTATGGAGTTTAATATCTTAGCGAGTGGAAGTCCCTACAGGGAGACGAGTTGTTGATCTGTCTTCTTCCTTTCCAAAGACTATCGAGTCGTTCTAATGTTGCTTGTCAATATTCCATAATGTACGCTAGCTAATGGTCTTCAAGCGTAGGCCCCAATGACAATGAGGACAACCAGCCCAGAGTCGCAAGTTTCATATGCGTTCTAGGAATTTTAACGAACAACTTAAGAGTATTATGAATTTTCAAAAATGTCTGCGTGGAAACATTTTGAGTCGAAGGAGGAGAAGATGATGGGGCAAATCTGACTCCAGAACGATGTCGTTTAACAATGGTAACGAAGGAAAATTAAGTTGAAAACCTACGCGTTATAATTTCCCAAGTTACAACCATTTTATGTTTCTGTGTTGTCGTTAATATATTAAGTCCTGGTAAATAAGAAGGCCAAAAGATTTATTCCCACCCAAGGATCGGTGAAATCTCAAACTCCTACTTATTAATTTTTAAAAACTTAAATATCCACTATTTTATTAAAAAATTTACTGATAAGATTAAGGATAAAAAAATAATTTAATTAAAAATATTTTTAAAAAACTAAACATTTATCACATTATCCCTTTAATTTAAAAATATAACAATTTTTCTTATCTAAAAATTTGAAAAGGGATCATTTTTCCTCCTAGAGTTTTGAAACCGTCACTGGCCACGTTTTCTCTTCCTCTCGACTTCTCTCTCCTTACTGGTCTCTCTTCCTTTCAACCCTAGCCATTACACTAGTCCTAACACTGCTTAACTTATCAGAGGTATTAATGACAAAAACCAATGCTTGTGGGGAAGGCATAAAGAGCTATTTTGATGCGAGATGGCCACCCAATTGTTTATATAAGTAAGGTTTTATCTTTCAAAAATCAACTAATATCCATGTATGAAAAAGAAATGTTGGTCATTCCATTTGCTATTAAAAAGTGAGAACCATATCTAGTGAATTAGCATATTATAATTAAAAAAAAAAATCATCAAAACGTGAAACACCTCCTAGAACAAAAAGTCACTGCCCCATCTTAGCAAGCATGGATTGTCAAGCTCATGTAGTTTGATTATGATATTGTCTTCTAAAAGGGGAAGGTAACTATTATAATTGATCCTCTATCCAGGCTACCTTCAGGGAAATTAACAAACTAACAACTAAAATATTGCCGTCCGAACTACTTAAGAGAGTGGAAGAGTCATGGGATAAGGATGAACACCTCAACCTATTATAACAAAAAACAACAAGACCTCAATACCTATGAGGTGTATTCATGACTTCAAAATAAACTTCAAAGGCGAGGAAGATATAAGATGTGAAAGGATCCTGCCTTGAGACAAGACCTCATTGCCTTATTTCAAGATTATGCTATAGGTGGTCATTTAGGAGTCAGTGTAATAACCAAGAAGTTGGCTTCAATTTTTTATTGGAAAGGGGTTTGGAGGGATGTTAAAAACTACATTCGTAATTGCTCAAATGGTCAAATATTCAAACTTGAAAACATAGCTGCTTATAATCTATTACAGCCATTACCAATTCCATTAGGGGTGTTCATAGACATCTTTCTAAACTTCATCAAGGGTCTGCTTAGATCTCATTGAAAGTCTGTCATATATATGGTAGTGGACATACAAGTATGTTCATTTTATGGGCTTGAATAAGCCTTTTTCAGTAATCATAGTATCTCAAACAACCCTAGATAATATCTACAAATTACATAACATGCCTAATACCATAACCAGCGACAAGGAATAGTCTTTTTAGCAATTTTTAGAAGGAGTTAATCAAGCTGCAAGGGTGAGATTGTAATTGTCTATAACATACCATCCTTAAATGGATGGACAAACCAAGGTTGTCAATCATTGCCTAGAGAATTATCTACAATGCAAGGCAAGGGATATACCACATATACATGGCTTTCATGGTTGTCATTAGTTGAGTTCTGGTACAACACTTATCATTCAAGCATTTCGATGTCCCCTTTTGAGGCTTTATATGAGTACACTCCTCTCATCCATGTTCCGTACTTCCAAATAACTCCAGGTTGAAGTTGTTCACACTTTTCTACAATCCTAGGAAGAAACTATTCAACCTTACTATAATTGAAGAATTCTCAAATCCATATCACTCATGCTTGGAATCAATATTAGAAAAGAAAAGATAAATTTGCTAGCTAATTTGAATGCATCAAAGAGACAAGCAACCGTTCAAATCATTCTTATGGGACAAAACTATTGATATGAACTATTCTCTGTTAATTGATGTAAAAATCTTGTCTGTTCGACATGTAATATTCTTTAATTTACTAAGATTTTGTACATAAAGTATTGCTCATTGCAAACATGTCAAAGAGAAATTAAATAACGGACTCCAAATATTCACAGGACCACACCAAGAGCCTGGTTTATCCATAAATTTAACTTTCATTTTCCTATAATGAAAACTGGGTTCGCATGAAAATCTGTAGATTCAATTGCCAGTTGTAATGCTTGAATCAATGGCAGAGAAGATGTGAGTCGCACTATTTTCGCCCGAGGACTGAAATCAGTCGGCAGATTCATAAGCTTCATTAGTCGTAGTGAAACCAGCAATCATAAAGCTTTCAGGTGCTACATTTGGCAATACTGCATCACCCTCCAGATACTGCATCACCTCCTTCATGCTAGGCCTTGTTTCTGGGTTATAGTCTAAGCAATAGAGCCCTAATTTCAGAACCAAACTCATTTGCCCTCCGTCATATATGCCCTCCAATCTAGGATCACTGGCATCAAGAATATCTCCTCTATACCAGAAATCAACAACCCGATCAACCAAATTTTCCTTTCCAAGCTCTATAGGCTTCCTTCCACAAGCCACCACAAGCATACAAACTCCAAAAGCATATACATCTGTACCGGTAGTTGCCTTTCCAGTTTTAAGCAACTCTGGAGCCAGATAACCCACTGTGCCTACCAGGTTGGTGGTTTGTGGGTGGCTACCACGATCATATAATCTAGCGAAACCGAAATCTCCCAATTTTGCATTTAGATCACCATCCAAAAGAATATTGCCAGGTTTTATGTCTCTATGTAAAACAACTTGTTCACACTCATCATGGAGGTAAAGGAGGCCAGAAGCTACACCTCTGAGAATCTGAAACCTCTGAAACCAGTTAAGACCTGGCTTTTTATTGCGGTATAAAATTTTGTCAAGGCTTCCATTAGGCATATATTCATAGACCAATAGAAGTTCTCCCTTTCGCCTGGAATATCCCTGGAGTTGCACCAAGTTCCTGTGCCTTAGCCTTCCCATGCTTACAATCTCTGCTACAAACTGCTTCATCCCTTGATCCAAGTCGCGGGTGATTCTCTTGACTGCGATTTGTACATTCGAAGAAGGAAGTACGCCTCTGTACACCTTTCCGAAACCGCCTTGCCCGATGACCTCCTTGTCTTTGAAGCCTTTGGTTGCTTCATACAGATTCTTATAGGAGAGCCTATGAGGACCATATTCTTTTTCCCAGTCTTCAAATACTTCTTCATAGTTCTTCTTCCTCACAATGTAAACAGCTCCCCCAATTATTATCAGCACAACCAGTGCGGCTACAGGCAAAATGATGATAAGTGGATCTCTTTTCCCACTTGCTTTCCTGGTGGGTGGAAGAGAAGGAAGCTTTGAAATGTCAAGGCTTTGTGATTGCCCAGTTTCATTGAAGCTCCACCCGAGAATGTAGTGCTCACTTTCACGAGTACCAGTTGAAGCAGAGAAACCAACATACATAGAGTCCAAAAGAATTTCAGATAGATCGATGAATTTTGACAAGAGAGGCTTTTTGGGTTTTGGGATTCTAATTGGAGCAAGGGTTACATTGAGTAATTTCTCTACCCCATTGTAGTCTATCCAAATCTGTGTTGGATTTCCACTAGCCAGATCCAGGCTTTCGTTCTTCCCTTCTTTATCAGAAAAATAAGCTGCTGGTGCAGAGTCAACAGAGGTCGGGCTGTTCACATCAATCCCCACATGGTTTCCATTAATATCTTCAAATTCAACACTTTGTACAGTGTCAAGCTCAACCGCCAAGGTATGATTTGTAGAGCGGCCATTGTTGGAAATATTGAAGAGCCCCAAATATGCACCTGCAACAGCTTTACTGAAGTCCGTGGTGGGTGAGATGACAAAAGCCATGCCATGGCCACTGGGATGAAACTCTGATGGAACTATTGCAAATACAAAATTGGTAGAGAATGAAAGAGATTGAGAGGAAGAAATGTTAAACTTGATTGGGAATCGATAGAAAGCGTGCCCAATTTGACCCTCAGATATGTTGGTTAGCTGCAATAAACCACTGGGGAGGATGTTTGCTATGCCCCCAGGACGCAGTTTGGCTTCATTGAAGCCATGATAAATGAACTGATTTTCATCTTGAGCGATAGACATGGAAATTAAGCAAAGATGAAGGATTACCCAAAAGTTCAGGGATCTTCTTGCTGCAGCCATTGAAGAAAGAAGTAGTTCTGCCTTTTTCAAAGAGAGAGACGTTGCTGTTTAACTTATCTCAGACATTAAATTAAAGAAGAAAATTCATTCAGAGTTAAATGTAAGTTTAAACGCGGTTAAATTCTTCAGCACTTGAGCATGGTTGATGAACTTGACCCTCCACAGGGCAAGATTATGACTATGAAATCAAGGTGACCATTCAAATTTCCATGTCAAGGCTCTAGATGGATAAGCCAATTTTATTGTCGGCCAAACGGTTATTCTCTGCCCAAGATTTAATTAAATTTTAAAAACATATTTGCAGTAGTTTAAACATTTAAATACTTATTTATAGATAAACTATTGTTAAATTTTTTTGTTATAGACAAAGATAAAATTATTATTTTAGCGTTAATATTAAAAATATAAAATTTATTTATTTCCCTCATACGTTTTAAAAATTAACAATTTTTTTCGTTTAAAGTTTAACTAACTTTAAAAAATAATATTTTCCCTCTAAAATCTAAGGTTTATTTTCTTTCTCTATTTGCCATCGACAATTCCCCTTCAAACCCAAACCCATCATCGTCCCTCATAAGAGCATCATGTTGTCTGGAATAGTCTAGATCGAACAAATCTAGACGATTCGTCTGGATGGCGAAGGCATCATCTAGATGACACCTTCGTTGCGTCATCTAGATGAAGCGTTCTAGACCAACACTTTGTCCTTTATCGTATAGACGAATCATTTGGATTCGTCCAATTTAGACGATTCCAAATGACAAGATGCTCTTGAGAGGGATGACAATGACTTTGGGTTTAAAGGGGAGTCACCAATAGCTAAAGATGGCCATCAAAGAGCCGTTGAAAATAAACCCTAGGTGTTTTTTTTTTGGGAGAGGGAATATTATTTTTCAAAGTTAAAAAACTTTAGTCAAAGGTGAAATTGTTAGTTTTTAAAACCTAGGGAAAAAAATTAATGAATTTTATATTTTTTAATATTAATTATAAAATGACGATTTTACTCTTATTTCTAACCAAAAAAAAATTTAACACCAGTTGGGTTATAGGTTGATATTTAAATTTTTAAACTGTCACAAATATACTTTTGAAATTGAATTAAAACTTGGATAAAAAATAGTTCATTGGCGTTTTATTGTCGTTCGTCTCTACTTAAACACAGGGTCATAGAAGCTAATGAACTTAACATGAATAATAAATCAGTTAACTGTGCTATTAAGCACAAGATTTATTTATGAAATGTAGGAACTACAAAAGAGCTCGTTAAGAAAACCTGTCTGCAATGAGCGATAATTGTGGATACATGTGTCAAATTGACTAAGCCAAGGTGTTTGGAAAAAATTTTCAAACTGAAAAATGCCAGCGAGAGAGTTTGTCAATATATCAAAGTAAACACAACCATTTTATACTTCAGTTTTGTTCAAATCAAATAAAATTAAAAAAGGTGGCTCGACTTAGTTAAGATTATGGTTGATTGAATAGAACTAAAATACTAGTTAACCGAATCAGTGTGATGTTATTTTGAATTAAACCAAATTTTAAGTTAAGAGAAAATTATAAATCGAAATTGAATCAACTTAGAGATTAACCTGTTTTGAACTAAATAAAAAATACTAGTTAATCGAATCGAATTTGCAGTTAATTGGTTTTGAACCAAAATTTAGAAAGTCACACTACTACATTATTATTCTATTCAATTTTTTCAAAAATGGTTTGGTACTTGATTATTTTTGTTAATTTTTTTTTATAACTGGTTCACTTTAGTTAATCAGTTCTAAAAAATAGACGAACCAATGACAAAAAAAAACCAATTTTATTGTATTCTTGAATCGGTACCTAAACTAGTTTTCTAAATAATATATTTTTTGATTCAATTTTTGGTATAAATATCGGTTTGATTTAGTTATTGGACAATTTTGAACATCCTTAAATTTGATTATTGCATATAGGGTTGTGAGCTCGAGCTCGGCTCGGTTTACATATAACTAAGCTCGAACTCGTGAAAGTCAAGCTTGAACTCAGTTCGAATTCGATTCGACTAGTTTTTCGTTATTAAAACGACGTCATTTTAATATATATTGATCAAAATGACGTTATTTTGTATCAAAATTTTTAATTGGAAAATTTTGGCGAGTAGCTCGAGCTCGAGCTCGGCTAGGGCTAGCTCGTTTTGAGCTCGAGCTCGAATGGACTCAGTTTGGATCCAACCCTAATTACATACACACATAAAGTGATACTAATTTGACCGGTAAAAAATAAATATCAAGCATGTATTTATAGAGTTAATCAATATATCAAGAAAACAATTAACCAATTGATTTGTTATTATTTAACACCATAAAAATATTCTTGTAAGAACTAGCTAAAGCCTGCCTATCAAAGAATCTCTAGCTTTAGAAAGAATAATAAAACTATATGTATCCATTTTTTATACATAATTTATATATATTGATTATGTGTTATTATGTAATTGAATGATTTTAAAGTAAAAATAAAATAGCATTCAATAATATAATGACATATTGTTTGTGTATATGAACTGTGTACCAGAAAGGAGCACACATAATATTACTCAAAAAATAATACAAAAAATGTACCGTATAATCAAAGATACTATCACACAATGAATGTATCTTCACAATATTCTTTGAGCAAAGTTATAGCACCAACTATATTGAAATAGTTGATGAGATTATCCAATTCTCGCATGATATTTCTTGATCAATTAGTATAAGAAAAAATCTAAGATATGATCAATTAGAATCTCCTGTTCATTAACTTTCAAAAACCCAAATATCTAACATTCTATTAAAATTCATTGTTAGAGTTAAGGGCAAAAATATAATTTAACTAAAAATATTAAAAAACTAAAAATTTATGGCATCCTCCCTTAGTTTAAAAATCTAACAATTTTTTATATCCGAAGTTTGAAAAGTGATCATTTCCCCTTTAAAGTTTTGAGATTGTCATTGGAGATGATGACCTTTACCTTCTCTAGCTATGTTCTCTCTCTCTCCATATAAAACCCACAGGTAAAGTCAAAGACATTTTAATCTTTTCCCTTGCTTTTAACTAAGTTTATCGACGATTTTCATAAGAATGCATGCTTGTGTATGTGGGTATATACGACCGTGCATTATTAGCAAAGTTTGAATTAGTTGGACGTTATGACATACGCTTGTGTATAGTAGCATACATGCTTGTGTGTCACGTCAAGGAGGCAAAATAGAAAGAGGCATTTAACCTAATTTCTTATTCTCTACTTGCTCCAACCACATGAACCAAAGAGGGGAGAGAGAGAATTGAGATTTAGGATGCTAGAGAAGAGTTGCCGGTCGTCAGAGAAGCCAAAGTCATGTGAAGAGTTTGCTTTAATATTGAAAGGCAAGTAAGTTGGTCCTCCCCTTGATTGTTTAAGGATGATTATAATGATTAATTTCATTGTGATAATTGAATGTTGACTTTCTTGATGTGGTATTGAGGTTACAATGATTATATATGTGTGAATCAATGCATGAACTTGTTTATATTCATTTTATAAATTATGTAAAGGTGTTAATTGAGATTTAATCATGCTTGATGATGATGATAATATGATTTGAGTTGTTTTGGTTGTATATGTGTTTGTGGTTAGAGAGAAATATGTATAATTGTTTAGAGACATGCTAGAACATGTTGTATGTGAATGGATTGCCATAGGTAGCCGGAAAAGCATAGAACCCATAGATTTTGTGATCTCCAGAATGCGGTACACAATGTGTATGACATCGTACACGCCCATGTATCTTTTGCACAAAATAGGAAATTTTGTTCTTCACACGATCGTTTTGAGGAAAGACATACACGGCCATGTGGTATATAACACATGTCCATGTATCACTTTTCAAAAGTAGACATTGTGTGTTGGACATACTATGCCCATGTGTGGGTGTTAGAAGGCACACTAGGGTGTGTAGTAGAGACATGCCTATGTGTCTAGCAAAAAGTAGAAAATAATTATTTTACCCTTAAACTAGGTGCAAGGAAGGGGAAGAAGAAAGAAAAAGAATAAGAGACCCTAGCAAGGAAGACAAGGTAGTTAGAGGTTGAAGAAGTGTCAGACTATGTAAAAGATGACATAGACTCTTGCCAAGTCTAATCCAAGTCAAAAATCAGAAAAGTTAAGGGAAATGGTACACACCTAGATAGCCACCAACTATATGAGTAAGTGGCAAAATACGTGAAAGCAATACGATTATTTAAGAGATAAATACCTATGAGATGCATCATGCACTTGGCACCAAAACGTATTAGCCACATAGTTTAGTTCAATTCAGATGTGCATGATAAGGGATGTGGCCTTCTCAGCTAGTTCCATATGTGGTTAGTAGGGGAATTAACAAACTAACCACTAAAATATGACCATTCGAACAACTTAAGAGACTGGAAGAGTCATAGGATGAGGATGAACACCTAAACCTATTACAACAAAAAAGCAACAAGGCCCCAATGCCTATGAGGTATATTCATGACATCAAAACAAACTTGGAAGGCGAGGAAGGTATGTTGTAACATCCCTGGTCCAATAACCCGACCCACTGTCAAGATATTGTCCACCTTGGACATACAGTCCATCATGGGTTTGCTTCTTGGCTTTGCAACCCAAAACGCGTCTTAACAGTTAAGGAGCTCACAGGCTATTTAACCAATCAAATTCTCCCACCACTAACCAATGTGGGATACATAGACAGACCTAACATCTCTCCCGTGCTTTGTCGATGTGGGATTCACCTAAGGGTATCACATACACCCCCCTTATGGGACTTAGCGTCCTTACTGAAGTTTGCCCCACCATTGTTCAAAAGGACACGCGGAGTTGCTCTGATACTATTTGTAACATCCCTGGTTCAATAACCTGGCCCATTGTCAAGATATTGTCCACTTTGGACACACAGTCCATCATGGGTTTGCTTCTGGGCTTTGTAACCCAAAACGCGTCTTAATAGTTAAGGAGCTCACAAGCTATTTAACCAATCAAATTCTCCCACCACTAACCAATGTGGGATACATAGACAGACCCAGCATCTTTTCCGTGCTTTGTCAATGTGGGATTCACCTAAGGGTATCACATATGTGGCGTGAAAAGATCCTGCCTTGAGCAAGATCTCATGCCTTATTTCATGATTATGCTATAGGTGATCATTTGGGATTCAGTGTAATAACCAAGAAGTTGGCATCAATTTTTTATTGGAAAAGGGTTTGGAGGGATGTTAAAAACTACACTTGTAATTGCTCAAATTGTTAAATATTCAAACTTGAAAACATAGCTGTTACTGATCTATTTCAACCCTTACCAAATCCATTAGAAGTGTTCACAGACGTTATTCTAGACTTCATCAAGGGTCTGCCTAGATCTCATTGAAAGTCTCTCATATTTGTGGTAGTGGACATACAAGTATGTTCATTTTTTGGGCTTGGATAACCTTTTTCAGAAATCATAGTAGCTCAAACAACCTTAGATAATATCTACAAATTACATAACATGCCTAATGCCATAACTAGCGGCAAGGAAGCTACGAGAAGTTACATATATATATATAGTCCAAATTACAACCCAAATTAAAAAAAAAAAAACGGTTTGAATAATTTTTAACTCAAACCAAACTATTTTACAAACAAAACTGTAATTTTGTAACAGTTTAGTTTTATGATTTAAAGCAAATTATGCACATCTCTACATTCAACGGTTGAAATGAAATCTTATGAAAGCACAAAGCAAGATGAAGGCATTAGCTGATATGATAAGAAAGAAAAAGAAAAAGAAAATTTTAGATTGGTGACTGGCTTACAGAAAACTAAACTTCCTAGCAAATCACGACGCATCAAGGGTTTCCAAAGCTTCAAGCCAAATAATTTGGTCCCTTCCAAATCTAGGACATTATTGGAGCCATCACTTATCAACTCTAACTACTCCTAGATGCCAAAATATACAACGTCTTCCGTGTGTCTTTGCTTTAACTAGTCCATAGGAATTTGACGAATAAAAGAGTTGTCATTTCCCCTGTTTCTCCTTTTAGGACAAGGTTTCCGAAGAGGAAGGCAACGACATATCAATCCACATAAAGAAAACACAAATACAGCAAAGGTGAGAATATCTTATTGGTTTAGTATTGCAGCGACTTTACTTTTTAGCTGAAATTTTAACATAAAATGGGAGAGGGGGAATATGAGAAAAGTTCAAAAGAGTAGATAATTCCTATATATATATATATATAATAATAACTGATCACAATCTTACAATAATTGAAGAATTCTCACATCCATATCACTCATGCTTGGAATCAAAATTAGAAAAGAAAAGATAAATTTGTTAGCTAATTTGAATGCATCAAAGAGATAAGCAACCGTTCAAATCATTCTTATGGGACAAAACTATTGATATGAACTATTCTCTGCTAATTGATGTAAAAATCTTGTCTGTTCGACATGTAATATTCTTTAATTTACTAAGATTTTGTACATAAAGTATTGCTCATTGCAAACATGTCGAAGAGAAATTAAATAACGGACTCCAAATATTCACAGGATCACACCAAGAGCCTGGTTTATCCATAAATTTAACTTTAATTTTCCTAAAATGAAAACTGGGTTCGTATGAAAATCTGTAGATTCAATTGCCAGTTGTAATGCTTGAATCAATGGCAGAGAAGATGTGAGTCGCACTATTTTCGCCCGACGACTGAAATGAGTCGGCAGTTTCATAAGCTTCATTACTCGTAGTGAAACCAGCAATCATAAAGCTTTCAGGTGCTACATTTGGCAATACTGCATCACCATCCAGATATTGCATCACCTGCTTCATGCTAGGCCTTGTTTCTGGGTTGTAGTCTAAGCAATAGAGCCCTAATTTCAGAACCAAACTCATTTGCCCTCTGTCATATATGCCCTCCAATCTAGGATCACTGGCATCAAGAATATCTCCTCTATACCAGAAATCAACAACCCAATCAACCAAATTTTCCTTTCCAAGCTCTATAGGCTTCCTTCCACAAGCCACCACAAGCATACAAACTCCAAAAGCGTATACATCTGTACCGGTAGTTGCCTTTCCAGTTTTAAGCAACTCTGGAGCCAGATAACCCACTGTGCCTACCAGGTTGGTGGTTTGTGGGTGGCTACCATGATCATATAATCTAGCGAAACCGAAATCTCCCAATTTTGCATTTAGATCACCATCCAAAAGAATATTGCCAGGTTTTATGTCTCTATGTAAAACAACTTGTTCACACTCTTCATGGAGGTAAAGGAGGCCTGAAGCTACACCTCTGAGAATCTGAAACCTCTGAAACCAGTTAAGGCCTGGCTTTTTATTGCTGTATAAAATTTTGTCAAGGCTTCCATTAGGCATATATTCATAGACCAATAGAAGTTCTCCTTTTCGCCTGGAATATCCCTGGAGTTTCACCAAGTTCCTGTGCCTTAGCCTTCCCATGCTTACAATCTCTGCTACAAATTGCTTCATCCCTTGATCCAAGTCGAGGGTGATTCTCTTGACTGCGATTTGTACATTCGAAGAAGGAAGTACGCCTCTGTACACCTTTCCGAAACCGCCTTGCCCGATGACCTCCTTGTCTTTGAAGCCTTTGGTTGCTTCATACAGATTCTTATAGGAGAGCCTATGGGGACCATATTCTTTTTCCCACTCTTCAAATACTTCTTCATATTTCTTCTTCCTCACAATGTAAACAGCTCCACCAATTATTATAAGCACAACCAGTGCGGCTACAGGCAAAATGATGATCAGTGGATCTGTTTTCCCACTTGCGTTCCTGGTGGGTGGAAGAGAAGGAAGCTTTGAAATGTCAAGGCTTTGTGATTGCCCAGTTTCATTGAAGCTCCACCCGAGAATGTAGTGCTCACTTTCACGGGTACCAGTTGACGCAGAGAAACCAACATACATAGAGTCCAAAAGAATTTCAGATAGATCGATGAATTTTGACAAGAGAGGCTTTTTGGGTTTTGGGATTCTAATTGGAGCAAGGGTTACATTGAGTAATTTCTCTACCCCATTGTAGTCTATCCAAATCTGTGTTGGATTTCCACTAGCCAGGTCCAGGCTTTCGTTCTTCCCTTCTTTATCAGAAAAATAAGCTGCTGGCGCAGAGTCAACGGAAGTCAGGCTGTTCACATCAATCCCCACATGGTTTCCATTAATATCTTCAAATTCACCACTTTGTACAGTGTCAAGCTCAACCGCGAAGATATGATTTGTAGAGAGGCCATTGTTGGAAATATTGAAGAGCCCCAAATATCCAGTTGCAACAGCTTTACTGAAGTCCGTGGTGGGTGAGATGACAAAAGCCATGCCCTGGCCACTGAGATCAAACTCTGATGGAACTATTGCAAATACAAAATTGGTGGAGAATGAAAGAGATTGAGAGGAAGATATGTTGAACTTGATTGGGAATTGATAGAAAGCACGCCCAGTTTGAATCTCAGAAATGTTGGTTAGCTGCAATAAACCACTGGGGAGGACGTTTGCTATGCCCCCAAGACGCAGTTTGGCTTCATTGAAGCCATGATAAATGAACTGATTTTCATCTTGAGCGATAGCAATGGAAATTAAGCAAAGATAAAGAATTACCGAAAAGTGCAGGGATCTCTTTGCTGCAGCCATATAAGAAAGGAGTAGTTCTGCCTTTTTCAAAGAGAGAGATGCTGCTGTTAACTAATCTCAGATATTAAATTAAAGAAGATAATTCATTCAGAGTTAAATGTAAATTTAAACGCCTATAGGTTCTTCAGGACTCTAGAGCCTGATTCATGAACTTGACCCTCCAGAGGGTCAAGTTATGACAATGAAATCAAAATGACCATTCAAATTTCCATTTCAAAGCTCTAGATGGATAAGCCAATTTTATTGTCAATCGTCTCTGCTGAAACACCGGGTCATAAAAGCTAATTAACTTAACATGAATAATAAGGCAGTTAACCGTGTTATTGAGCACTAGATTTATTTATGAATGTAGGAAAACCTGTCTGCAAGGAGAGATAATTGTGGATACATGTGTCATATTGACTAACCTAAGGTGTGTTAACTCAAGATTGGAAAAATTTTCAAACTTAAAAAAAAAAAACAAAATAGAGAGAGAGAGAATTTGTCAAAATATCAAAGTAATGCAACCATTTTTTACTTATCAAATCAAACTGAAAAATGTGGTTTTATCTAAATAAGATTACAATTAACCGAACCAAACTAAAAATACCAGTTAACTGAACTAGTTTGACATTATTTTGAATTGAATCAAATTTTCAATTAAGAAAAAATCATAAATCGAAACCAAATTAACTTAAAGATTAACATGTTTTGAATCAAACAAATAATACCAATTAATTAAACTAAATTTACGGTTAATCAGTTTTGAATCAAAATTTAGAAGGTCACTGTACTGATTTATTTTTCTATTCAATTTTTTCAAAAATGGTTTGGTGCTTGATTATTATTATTTTTTTAATTAGTTCAGTCCAATTAATCAATTCTAAAAGATAGACAAACCAATGACAAAAAAAAAAAATCCATTTCATTATATTCTTAAACTGATAACCGAACTAGTTTTCTAAATAACATGTTTTTCGATTCAATTTTCAGTATGAATATATGTTTGATTTAGTTATTGGATAATTTAGAACACCCTTAAATTTGATTATTGCATAAATGCGTAACGTGATGATAAAAGAATTTGACGAGAAAAAATAAATTTCAAGCATGTATTCACAGAGTTAATCAATCCAACAAGAAAACAATTAAACAATTGATTTGTTATTATTTAGCACCATAAAAATAATCTTGTAAGGACTAGCTAAAGTCCATTACACAGTGAATGTATCTTCACAACAGGCGGCTTATCTTTGTGTTTTTTTTTGCTTGCTGAATTTTCTCTTCTTTGATATATTATTTGAATTTTGCAACCTAGCCGAAGACATTTTAACATATCTCATTGCATTTTGAATGTGAACAATATGTTTTCCCAATAAATTCAATCCATCCATCGCAATCAAGTTAACGATATGGACAACTGACCACACTTGCATATATTCTCCACTCGAATAACTCCTGCTCCAATTGTTCACTTACTTCTTCACACACCCAACAACGACGTTATCAAAGCTAAGATTATTATTTGTGATAGTCATGACTTTCTTTATGCTCCATTCAAGCAAGCTTTTTTCAATTGTCATCCCATCTACTCACATGTGTAACCAATGATAGTGAAAAATTCATAATTTTCTTATGCAAATGTCAATTATTATCAATAAAAGTGAATCGTAACACACATATTGTTAATCCTTTATAAAGATCTTTAAGTGTTAGTGGTTAGGGAAATTCTACTACAATTACTCTTCAAAATCTCTTTATTTTCTCTCATTTCTCTATGAATATCTCATAACAATCTCTTACAATTGTAGTGCAAGATGGAACTTCAACTTTAAATTGCATTTGACTACAAAAAACCCTAAACCTTTCAACCTAATTTAACAAACTTAAAGGAACTCATCCAATATAATCATCCATCCTAGAGCCTTTCTCAATGTAAGTTGATCATATTTCCAAGTGTTTACGCTACCAACTATACAATCTCCTTGAAAACAACATCATAATTTAGTACTTTATGCTTGGAGTTCACTTTATTCACACACAACTGAAAGGATATTTCCTACACCTACACAAATGTTTCTTAAGTGTACTTGTACCAAAATTTTTCAAGGAACATTTATACATTTGACCATAGTACTATCATTGTTCTCAGGCTGCAGTTATAAAGATAAAATTCCTTCCTTTTCTAATTGGAAATCTTCATCGACATCTACCATCTACCAAATAAAAAAATAAATTCCAACTTAAATAGCCCATTTCTTTTTATCTCTAAAACTAATCCATCAACTTGATAAGCAAGTCTTCAAAATCCCCACATATTTCCAGTGAAAATAAACCATGGGTAAATGATCTTGTAGTTATGCTTATATTTTCACAGCACAAACCCAAACACAGTACAAATAATTGTCAAACAAACATTAACAAGTTAATTGACCTAATGGAAATAATTGCCTGGACCGTAGTTTATATGAGCTTGAAACAATAATCAATCCTTATAATTAATGAATGTGGAAAAATAAAATTAATTCAGCCAGGATATGCTAGTTGGGTTTGGTTTGCAAGACCTAGGTTTCTAGATTGTTGCTTGATCCATCACATTCAAAGTGACCAAATGCATTGTTTGTGAAGGAAATAGTAAATTTTTATGAGTTGGTCATACTCAAAGGGACCAACTCACGATCATTTTAATTGAGAGTGTCCACATCATCCATAATATATCAACTAAAGTACACAATTTTAGAAAAAGGCAAATGGTGCCAAAAAAGCAACTAATGTGAACCCAGTGACCCCTAATGAATAAACAACATGTAATTACATTCATTTCATGCTGGGAACGACTCAAAAGTCAAGCATCAAGGTTGCTTTCACAAAACAATTAGCCAATGACCTATCTCAAAAATCAGACCAACTGTCTAGACAAGACCTTATCATGGTGCAATTAGCTAATAACAAATAATGTAATCTCAAGTTATTTACCTTAAACTAATGGGTTACATCCTCTTCAACAAATATGTAAAGGCTTAGGAGTTCACCTATAGCCCCTTGCATAAAAAATAAATAAAAGAATAATGTTATATGTACACACTTTTGAATACACATATAAGTACATATAAGAGGTATCATTGTGTGACTGAATATTATTTTATTCTTAATTTAAAATTATACAATCGCATAATGATATATTATCTATATATCGATTTGTGTACTTAAAAGTATGTGTATATGGTTTTATTGATGAAAAATTGTGAACTTATAACATAAGATTTAAACTTACCTAAGTGAGCTAAAATTCAATTTGTTCAATGACACACACTCTCACTGGCACAATCTTCTTGAGATTAGCATGACCCATTAAATACAACAATTAGGTAATTAATTTTTAACCTTATGTGCAAAACTAAATGAAACCCTAATGAAATCAAACCAAATTCTAAACCAAATGAAATCAATATTTATAATAAACATATATTTACTTGTTTGTTGTTTTCCTCTCACTAATGCTAATTTTTTTTTGTAGATTAATTGAAAAAAAAATACCCTGATATTGTTCTATTTATTATTTTTAATTGATTTTATTCTTTATTTCCTTGAAGGTAGTCACGTTCATAATATTAATTTTTGATTATGTTGTTTTCCTTATAAACTAATTATTAAAACTGTGTACTTATTTTAAGTAAACAAACAATTACATATTTAATATGTGTCATCAAGTGATTAGACGATTTTGAATTAAAGATAAAGTAATACATAATTATATGATAATATATTATGTATATACATATTTATGTACTCAAAAGTTGGTACACATATTATTGCTCTAAAGTAATTTTGTAGGTTAAACCATTAAGATTTAATTTTATGATTTTTTATGTTATGCGAGACTATTATTCCATGACTACTTTTTGAACGAAATTCATATTGTATTACTTATGCGGATTACCTTGAAAGTATATTAATTAAAAAAAGTTTTTTGGTAAGTCGAATTAAGGTTTCACAAATGTGACAAAGGTTCAAACTTAAACCTTCTCTCTGAAAATTCTAATACTCCATCAGCTTTGTTAACCTCTAATATTAATTTAAAATTTATTGAATGATGAAATCATATATGTTATCATGTTTTGTCTTAGTTGAACTTTCCACATTATGCCATTAGTTATTTTGTCAATCACCACCATTATGATAATCTTTTCACAAAAATTACGTTGAATTAGTGTTAAATCATTTTGATCATCGTCGAACGATTTGGTGATCCCAAATTAAAATATCATATGTACCATTGTTTGCAAAAGAATGTATTTCATAGATATTAGAATAATCATCTATATGAAATCTTTTTGATAGACCAATCTAATAAATATGTCTACTCAACGTGCATTCATATATTACATTAGGTTGTCAACAAATAACTTTGATACATAAAATTTGTTACTATTTTTCAGTAAAATTATTCAACACTATTATAATTATAATCATAGTATTTATGCTCTAAATCAGGATAATATTAGGGTTGTGAATGTTTTTAAAATGCCACCATATGTAACATAGTGAATGTTTTTAAAATGCCACCATAGTGTTCCTTATGATCAATTGACACACATTGATTCTTTTGTCATGGTTCTATCATGGAAAAGACATTTATTTTGGCATACACGTAAATATATATATTTACAAATAAAGATTACTATTGAGAGTTGTATAAATATGACTTAATGTGGAGTAATATCGTTAAGAAAATTGACTCTAAAACACCAACTCTGGCATTATATAGTACAAAAAAAAAAAAGGTTAAAATGTTTTGAGAAAAATGTGAAGGATTTGGGGTATTTATAATGATTGGGTTACAAGAGAGTGCAAAAAAAATAAAGTTTTTTTTTTTTTTTCATTTCCCCACCTACAACTTCCAATAGACTATAATTAATGACTAGCTATAGTAATAACAATTAAATATAATGAGAAGAACACAAGCATATGTGAGATAATTTTTCTACTCTTCTTTATGCCTACAAAGAAAATTATATTTTTTCTTCTAAAAGAGATTATATTGTTAATATAACTATTTTGTATCATTTTAATTAGAATATAAATAGATCTTCGGAATTATATTTAAATTAGGTTACTCAAATTCTGATATGTAATATCTTCTTTTTATCCTTTAAATGCAAAGGGCCAATATAAAGAGCGAAAAGTGTAGAGATAGCATTTCATCTACGTGCACACAAGAAAAGACTTACTATTCCCTGGAGTTAATTATTATCTTAATAGTATCATTGTTCAATGTTACATCCTTTATAAGATATTAAGATATATTTTATTGTATTAACAACGATTAATAATGTATCGAGAACATAAATTTCTGATTATCGAACCAAATTAGATTAAAAGTCTTTTGGGTTATTTTTTTATATATTTATTATATTTTACACTATAATAGACCTGGCCACAGGTCGATTCGACCAGTGAATCGGACTGAAACCGGCCCAGATAAAACTGGAACCAAAACAAAACCAGATTTTGATGGTTCAGTTCCGGTTTATATAATTTTAAACCGTAAAATCGTCGGTTCAAATCCGATTTATGAACCGACGGTTTATATTCTTTTGAACTGTTTTTTTTTTTATTTTTTTAAATTTAAAAAAAAACCAACAGTTCCCTGCATGGGAACTGTTGGTTCCCTACAAATATGCAAGGGACCGGTCCCCTGCATATTTTCTAAATTTCGTTTCACCCTCTTTTAAATTTTTTTTTTAAATTTTTCTTATATATATCAATTCAATCTCTCAACTCTCTCAAACAAAATCCTTCAAACTCTCTCATTTACTCTCATTCTCATCCTTTCAATTCTTAATATTCTCTCAATCTTTCAATCAAATTCTCTCAAATTTAATTAAATTCTTTTTTTTATTAATTTCAATTTCAATTTTTATTATACAATTCATAATTAATTATAGAATTTATTCCTATAATTAATTTGATTTATTATTTTTTATTTATTCCTATAATTAATTTTATTTATTATTTTTTTATCTTTCATAATTAATCATATAATTTATTTATATAATTAAATTTATTTATTATATAAAAGTGGATAGTTTAAGAGTCGAATTACGCCAACAAGATATAAAAGTAAACTTCAACGAAGAATCGTTTGATTTAACTACCGATAGTTCGATGATGAGAAATAATAGTCAAGATAACGGAGATGAATAATAAGGTAAGGGGGTACTGTTGGCTATTGATTCTTCTAAACCCCAAGAAGATATGTAGGAAGCTTAATTGAAAAATTAAATCTAAGTATTTCTTTTAATTTTCAATTATTGTAATTAATAATTTAAAAATAAAATTAAGATCATGTATTAAAATTGACGGTTCTATATCAGTTTTGAACCGGGGTGATGAACCGGAACCATCGGTTCTGAACCGGTTACAAACCGTCCTATTACGGTTTTGATTTAGGGTCCTTATTTTTTCGAATCGTAAACCGGTGGTTTCAAATCGAAACCGTCGGTTCATGAACCGTAACCAGGACTACACTATAGTGTATATTAAAAATTAATTATCTAATCTTTAACTCTAATACTGCCACTTATATTATACAAGACTGATTTGCATATAACATTCGGTGTAACAAATCTCATCAAGAGCAGGGATCATTCTTTTAATAATTTATTGATTCCAAGAATTGATAAATGCCAACAAGAAGTTCCAAGAAGAAGGAACTACAACTATTTCATGTCATGACCATTGTTACTCTAATAAAATTATATATATATATATATATATATATATATATATATATATATATATATATATATATATATATATATTAAATACATATTTTATATTTGTCATCATATGATTTAATGATTATAAATTAATGATAAAATAACATTTAATCACGTAATGATACATATAAATGTATACTCATTTGTGTACTCAAAATGAATATACATAGTATTACTCTACGTACAAGTAAACATCTCAAAATCATATAATTAACAAAAAATAAATTTTCCATATGTTAATAGACAAGACTAGGAACATTTCAGTTTTTAACTTTACGAGCTACAAAATCAGATTATTGGTGGCATGTATGAGGTAAATAGAACTACATGAATACAATGTGATTAACCTTTCCAATCTAATTAATAATACATAAACTTGTACAAAATCAAAGTCAAGGAATTGCTTTTTTCATCAGTCAGATGAATTTCCCTTTGTTGGAGACTAAAGTCTCGCGTCTAATAAAAATAAGGGCAAAGGACTATTTCCCACCTAACTTTTGATGCGTTTTCAAAATGTCACCTATGGCAGATAAAAATCCACTTTTCCCACCCATGAGGCGTTAATTTGGATGATATCTGTTTGTATAAAGATAAAATATCCATTTTACCCTTGTTAGATGAAATGACAAAAATACCCCTCAATTTAGTCTACAAAATTCATCCCAAAATTGATGTGAGGGTTTTCTCTTTCACCCCCCTTAGGTTTTAGAAACTAATATTTCACCCTACCTAAAGTTTTTAAACTTTGAAAACTAACATTTTTACCCCCAAACCTAGGGTTTTCATATTTTTCAAAATACAACCACCCCCCATAACTTTCAAAACTAACAGTTTCACCCCCATTCTTCAAATTCATCTCTTGACGTCATCTCCGGCGTCATCACCAGTCTCCTCCTTCTCCTGGTGCGACGGCGGTGGTGCGATGAAGAGATCTTCATCTCCTTGTCGCACGGTACAACGAAGAGACAAAGATCTCTTTGTCGCACGATACGACGAAGAGACAGAGATCTCTTCGTTGCACCACCATGAAACGAAGAGGTCTCTCTTCGTCGCTCCACCCAGAGGTCTCTCTTCGTTGACTCCACCTAGATCTCTTCGTCGCTCATCGCGTCGTCCAGACGCTATGACGAAGGATGACAAAGCGTCATCGAGACACTACAACGAAGGACAACGAAGCGTCGTCCATCGTCTGTTTTTTCAAATCTGGACGACGCTTCGTCGTCCAGATCTGGGCGACGAAGGGTCGTCCTTCGTCATCCTTTGTAGTTAGAGATGGGAGATCAGTCGATTGCGTCGATCGTCGGTGGTGGCCGGAGAAGGAAGCAAACCCTAGGGGTAAAATCTAAACTTTTTAAACATTGAGGATGGGTTATTTATTAGTTTTTAAAACCTGGAGGGGGAAAACGGTAAAATTTTAAAGTTTTAAAGTTATAAATAGTAAATGACGATTTTGCCCCTGTCCCTAACTGAAAAATTGGACGGCAGTTTGGTCATGGGTGGAAAAAGTGGATTTTCATATGCCGTGGGTGGTATTTTGAAAACTCATCAAAAGTTAGGTGGAAAATAGTCATTCTCCCTAAAAATAATATAAATGAGTGATATATAAGAGTTACATGCTTTGACATTGATAGGGTAGGGAGCCATTCACATTCCAGTAATAGTTAACTAAAACATAAAAATTGTGAATAAACTTTATTTAACGTCATTTTTTTTAATTTTTAGGTTTTTTTAAGTAATTTAAATCAAAATTTTGTAAACATGATAAAGATTTAAATCTAAATCATTTTTCTAAAAGTTTTAATACTTCACTAATTTTTCTCACCCCAACAACTTTTAAAGTCATGTTCATTGTGTAAAATACATATAAAATAATAGCTATCTCCTGAGTGTAAGCATTACAATCATTAGGTCTGATCATGTTAAAACCTTATATCTTATTCTCTTTTATATTTTTTCTTTAGACAATAAACACACTAGAGCTTATTATATTCTAATTGTTGAATCTTTAACTTATCTTGTGCAAGACCCTAAATTGTGTATTTCAGTTGATTGTGAAATTACTTCAGGAGTGGAAAAAGAATGAGACTTATAAGGATGATCCATTAACTTTATTGAAAGTGGGCAGAAAGCATGGCGTGTTTGAAGTTGGGTGCCACTGGTTAACTGCAATAGACCATTGGAGAGGATTTTTGTAGTGCCATCCAGATGCGGTTTGGATTTGTTGGGTAGATGAACTGGTTTCTATCTTGAGCTGATGTCAAGAAAATCAAGTGGGCATTTAAACTATCAAACAAAGAAGTGACCTCAGAGCTACCACCATTGAAGTATATAAGGAGGTGCTTGCAAAGAGAGACTTTTTGCTTTTTAACTAATCTCAAACTCTTTGTACTTTATTTCCCTACTCTTTAAGATATGACCGCAAGTTAAATTATGGGCATTTATTCATTTTTATTAAAGTAGACCTTAGCAGGCAGGGTTACACCTGAAGTAATCTGTTAGGAACTTGGGACCTTACATACCTTAATCACAACACTTCAACAAAATAACACACAATTTAACAAAAATATGAGTATTTAGGCTTTTTTAAGTTAACAGATGAAAATTTGAGATTTCACCACACCTTAGGTGGGAATAACTCCTTTGGCCTTTTTCTTCTAGTGAAATGATTGAATCTTGTTTTTATTATTATAAAGATTGAACTTTTGTAATTTTCCTTTTAAATGGACAAATTTATACTATGTTACACAAAACCATTTCTATCACCAAATGCCGTTAAAAGTTAACGATTTGGATATTATTTGCTAACATGTACAATTATTGGGTGATCAAATTTTATTTTTTTCAATTGAAATAATTGAACTTTTAGAATTTTCTATTAAAATAAAAAAAATTTGTCAGATAAAATTTAACCTCTAAATGTGCATTATATCATTCCTACAATTTCTCTATTATGTATCATATCTGTTTGAAATTATTTTAACTAAAATGATGTTTATTGATGTCAAGCTTCGCTTTTTTTTATTTAAGTGTATGTTGTTTACTTTCTTTTAAATAGAATGATGTTTTATAGAAATCTAAAGAAATTATTTTATTAGGAAATAATCCAAATAGCTTAGCGGACTCAGCAAATTCGTCAAGGGAAGAATTAATGTTAAATGCAATTCTGTTCTAATACAATATATGAAAGGAGACTGAGGAAGAAAATTTACTAAATTTATCAATGCCCTTTGCTGAAACCCTACAGCACAGTTATTTCTGGACTTTTAGCCATTCTGTTTTGATAATGCTATGGAGGACAAGGCTAAAACAGAATCCATGTGAATTTGCCAGCAAGCACAGAAACACTTACCGAATAACAAGTCAATTATGCTACAAGTAGTGTCAGTTTTACTATTTCACAAGGTACAGAGACATAGTACATCATAATATCTGCATTTTCTCTTCACCTTCCAAACATTTTATGTCCTAAGGATGCAGCTATTGCATGAAAGTCTTGATTCAGCGGCCCACTACAAGGATTGAATCAACACTAGACAAGCAAAGGGAAGAACTAGTTCCAGGCAATCAATCTAATGACACAATGTTAAGAGCTACATTCTTCACTGCTGTTGTGCCTATCACAATGCTATTTGGTGTTATACTTGGCAATTTTGCTTGCCAATCCAGATACTGTGTCACCTGCTTCATGCTAGGCCTAGCTTCTGGGTTAGAGTGTGAACAAAAGAGGCCTAGTTTAAGAACCAACTCCATTTGCTCTTCCACATATATGCCTTCCAATCTAGCGTCACAAACATCAAGAATTGCTCCTTTTTTCCAGCAATCAATGACCCAATCAGCCAAATCTACCATTCCAGGTTCCATAGGCCTCCTTCCACATGCTACCTCAAGCATAAAAGCTCCAAAAGCAAATACATCAGTGCTAGTTGTTGCCTTTCCAGTCTTAAGAAACTCTGGAGCCAGATAACCAACAGTTCCTACCAGGCTAGTGGTTTGTGGGTCACTACCATGATCATATAATCTAGCAAGCCCAAAATCTCCTAGCTTTCCATTCAGATCGGCATCTAAAAGAACATTGGCAGCTTTTATGTCTCGATGCAGAACAACTTGTTCCCACTCTTCATGGAGATAAAGAAGGCCGGAAGCTACTCCTCTGAGAATCCGGAACCTCTGAAACCAATTAAGGTTTGGTTTCATATCACCGTATAAGATTTTGTCAAGGCTTCCATTAGGCATACAATCGTAGGCCAATAGAACTTCTCCCTTCCGCCTGCAATAGCCCCGGAGTTGCACCAAATTCCTGTGCCTTAGCTTTCTCATGCTCATAATCTCAGCCAAAAACTGCTTCATCCCTTCGTTTGAGTTATGGTTGATTCTCTTGACTGCAACTTCTACATTTGAAGGAAGGACACCTCTGTACACCTTTCCGAAACCTCCTTGTCCAATAACCTCTTTCTCTTTGAAACCTTTGGTTGCTTTGTGGAGTTTCTTATAGGAGATCCTATGGGGACCATATTCTTTTTCCCAGTCCTCATATACCTCCTCATATTTCTTCTTCCTCACAAAGTAAACAGCTCCACCAACTGTTATCAGCACAACCGCTAATGCCAGCAGCAAAACAGTAGCAGTTCGATCTAGGCCCTCAAATGTTTTCACAGGTGGAGGAAGCGGAGGAGGTGGAGGAAGCTTTGAAATATCAAGGGTCTGTGCTGGTCCACTTTTGTTGAAGCTCCATCCAAGAATATAGTGATCACTTATTCGCGTACCAGTTGCTGCAGAGACACCAACATACATAGACTCCAGTAGAACTTCAGAGAGATCGATAAGTGTTGACAGCAGAGGCCTCTTTGGTTTTGGAACTTTTAGTGGAGCTATTGATACATTCAGTAATTTTTCTGTTCCATTATAGTCTATCCAAATCTGTATTAGTTTTCCACTTTCTAGCGCCAAAGTCTCATTTCTTTCTTCTTTATCGGAAAAAAAAGTAGCTGTAGCAGATTGAAGAGAGATGAGGCTGTTCACATCAATTCCAACATGGTTTCCATCTATGTCATAAAATTCAGGGCTTTGTACAGTATCAAGCTCAACTGCCAAGATGTGGTTTGTAGGCAGGCCATTGTTTTTAAGACTAAAGAGTCCTAAATATGCACCTGCAACAGCGCTAGTAAAGTTCATAGATGGTGCGATGAAAAAAGCCAAGCCATTGCCTCCGAAATCTGCTTCTGAAACAATGGAAAACACAAGAGTTGTTGAAAACGAAATGGTTTGAGAAGAAGATGAGTTGAATTTGAAAGGAGAAGGGTAGAAAGCATAGCCGCTTTTAAGCTCAGAAGTGTTTGTGAGCTGCAATAGACCATTGGGAAGAATCTTTGCCAAGCCACCCAGTTGCAGTTTCGAGATGTTGAAACCATGATAGATGAACTGGTCATCTACTTGAGCAGAGGCCAAGAGCAAGGATAAATTGAAGACAATCCACAAATAAAGTAATCCATGAGCTGCAGCCATTGAGAAAATGGATCTGCTTTTTGTAAAGAGAGTTATTCTTTCTGTTAGTAGTTTCGAACTCCCAATAAATCAGTTTCCCTGTCTTAAGATACTCTTGCAATTCAAATTTAAGGTGTAAAGAGAGAGATTAATCAAGTTGACTCTGTAAGTTAATGTCAGATAATGACCTAAGTAAATAACCCCTTGACATTTCCAATCTTTACACATGATCTTCTGTATTCATCTATTTTGGAAAGACTGCAAAATGAGTTTCAGAGCCATGCTGGATTTTTAAGTGGCATAAAGAAAGAAGTTCTTGCTTTTAACCTCTTGAAACCTTCTCAGTGCAGGATGAATGAAACCAGATAGGCTTTGTTTATGGGAACCTGAACTCAGGTTATCTGTTACAAAGATCTTGTAGGCTTGTATCATTTATTTGATGATACATTCAATGTGAATTTGTCTTAGTTTGAAATTTCTTGATATGTCTGAGACCAAAAGTCTATTTACTTGGTTTTTAGCCTCTCTTTTCTTGTCTTCTGTTCAAAGCTTCCAGGTTGCTGATTATTTTTCTTTCTTTTTAATTGTTTGAATTTAGATAAATAATAGAATAACTTAGTGTCCAAAGGGATAAATTGAGTAGAAATGGGATTCCAACCTTGAGATAAATGGTTCAAATCCAAGATATCTTAAAATTAAATTTTTAATTTGCTGATTGTTACGTCGATCACTAAACCTGGAGTTTCACTTGATTGGTATATTGTAGAAATGAATTATTACATAGGATGATACATTGAATGCAAATTTGTCTTTGCTTGAAATTTCTTGATATATCTCAGAACAAAAGTCTATTTACTTTGTTTTTAGTCTTTCTGTTTCTTGTCTTCCTTTCAAAGCTTCCAGATTGTTAATTACTTTTTTTTTTCTTAATTGTTTGAATTTAGAAAAGGCCAAAGGACTATTTCCCACCCAAAGTATGTTCATTTCCCAAGTTTTCCCCAGTTAATTTCGAAAATCTCATTTACCAACTCATAGATCATTAAATTTAACGGTTTCAAGGGCAAAATCGACATTTTATCTGAAATATTAAAAATAAACTTAAATTTGATTTTATTTCTCTCCCTAAACCCTAAAAACTAATAATTTCCTTCAACCCAAGTTTTCAAAAACTATATTTTCCCCCTAGGGTTTTCAAACTTTCAGATCCAATTTTTTTTACCATGATCGATGCTTTCCAAGTACCTACTCTACCTCTCCAGTGCCTCCTCCTTCTAGTTGTGCATCTTCTGATGCCATGTGACTTCATCTTGATGAAGACGCCTTGTCTTCTTCTCTGACGAAGATGCTTGGTTTTCGTCGATAACGACGCCACATAGTGCCAGAAGATGCACAGTCAGAAAGAGGAGGCGTCGGAGAGAAATAGTAAGTGCTTAGAGATCGTCGGTCGTTGTTGAAAAATTGGATCTAAAAGTTTGGAAACCCTAGGGGGAAAACGCAGTTTTTGAAAACTTGAGTTGGAGGAAAATTGTTAGTTTTTAGGGTTTAGGGAGGGGGAAATGATATGACAAACAGAGTCAATTAATTTTAACGGTTTATGGGTGGGTAAATGAGATTTTCTAAGTTAATGAGAGAAAACTTGGGAAATGAGCATACTTTGGGTGGGAAGTAATCCTTTGGCCTTTAGAAAAAGGACAGAGTAAGTGTCCAAAAGAGTCAGATTCCATAGTAAAACAATAATTCAAATCTTTCTAACGATATTTTAAGAGTAAACTCTTAACTTAGGTGAAGTAATTAATTTAGCCCAAAAATTGATCCGATTTATGTAAGATTTCCTTGCTTGAAAAAAAAAAAAAAAGTTAGTGCCTCTGCTTTCAACATGCTTTGAAGTTCAAATAGGGCAAAGGGGCAAGGAGATGGACAAATTTAATACTACAAACATACCATTTTTCTCACCAAACACACACACACACACACACACAAATTAAGTAATAATATGCGCACAATTTTATACACAAATAATACGTATCATAATATGATTGAATAGTTAAAAATTAAAAATAAACCAATACCCAATCACCAAAAACTCTTCATAGATTGTGCAGATAATTTTATTAAAAAAAATTATGCTGCAATGATAAGTTTATCAAATAATTGGCTTCAAGAGTTAATATTATATGCAATAATCAATTCAGTTAAAATATAGCATTACCTCTCCTCTTCATGGAATCAGTCTCAAGTTGGACACATCATTCTGTCACTAGTCTCCTCGCCCCAGTAATTGAGCTCTCTACGCAAGTAAAAACTATATACATAATCTTTCATCTCCACTGACCTAGCAATTGGATGCAGCATTTCTCAGACTTGATTCAAACTGCCACCTGATTGGAGCCACGTATGGAGTTCAATATCTTAGCGAGTGGAAGTCCCTACAGGGAGACGAATTGTTGATCTGTCTTCTTCCTTTCCAAAGATTATCGAGTCGTTCTAATGTTGCTTGTCAATATTCCATAATGTACGCTAGCTAATGGTCTTCAAGCGTAGGCCCCAATGACAATGAGGACAACCAGCCCAGAGTCGCATGTTTCATATGCGTTCTAGGAATTTTAACGAACAACTTAAGAGCATTATGAATTTTCAAAAATGTCTGCGTGGAAACATTTTGAGTCGAAGAGCAGATGACGGGGCAAATTTGACTCCAGAACGATGTCGTTTAACAATGGTAACAAAGGAAAATTAAGTTGAAAACCTACGCTTTATAATTTCCCTAGTTGCAACCGTTTTATGCTTCTGCGTTGTCGTTAATATATCAAGTTCTGGTAAATAAGAAGGCCAAAAGATTTATTCCCACCAAAGGATTGGTGAAATCTCAAACTTCTACCTATTAATTTTCAAAAACTTAAATAACTACTATTTTATTAAAAAATTTACTGTTAAAATTAAAGATAACAATATAATTTAGTTAAAAATATTTTTAAAAAACTAAATATTAATCACATTACCTCTTTAATTTAAAAATATAATAATTTTTTTATTTAAAATTTTGAAAAATGATCATATTTCCTCTTAAAGCTTTAAAACCGTCATTGGCCATATTTTCTCTTCCTCTTGATTTCTCTTTCCCTACTGGCCTCTCTTCCTTCCAGCCCTAGTCATTACACTTGTCCTAACACTGCCTAACTTATCAGAGGTGTTAAGGACAAAAACTAATGCTTGTGGGGAAGGCATTAGAGCTATTTTGATCCAAGATGGCCACCCAATTGCTTATATAAGTAAGGTTTTATCTTTCAAAAATCAATTAATATCCGTGTATGAAAAAGAAATGTTGGTCATTCCATTTGCTATTAAAAAGTGAGAACCATATCTAGTGAATTAGCATATTATAATTAAAAAAAAAAAAATCATCAAAACGTGAAACACCTCCTAGAACAAAAAGTCACTGCCCCATCTTAACAAGCATGGATTGTCAAGCTCATGTAGTTTGATTATGATAATGTCTTCTAAAAGGGGAAGGTAAATATTATAATTGATCCTCTATCCAGGCTACCTTCAGGGAAATTAACAAACTAACAACTAAAATATTGTCGTTCGAACTACTTAAGAGAGTGGAAGAGTCATGGGATAAGGATGAACACCTCAACCTATTATAACAAAAAACAACAAGACCTCAATACCTATGAGGTGTATTCATGACTTCAAAATAAACTTCAAAGGCGAGCAAGGTATGTGATGTGAAAGGATCCTGCCTTGAGACAAGACCTCATTGCCTTATTTCAAGATTATGCTATATGTGGTCATTTAGAAGTCAGTGTAATAACCAAGAAGTTGGCTTCAATTTTTTATTGGAAAGGGGTTTGGAGGGATGTTAAAAACTACATTTGTAATTGCTCAAATGGTCAAATATTCAAACTTGAAAACATAGCTGCTTATAATCTATTATAGCCATTACCAATTCCATTGGGGGTGTTTATAGACATCTTTCTAAACTTCATCAAGGGTCTGCTTAGATCTCATTGAAAGTCTTGTCATATTTGTGGTAGTAGACATACAAGTATGTTCATTTTATGGGCTTGAATAAACCTTTTTCAGTAATCATAGTATCTCAAACAACCCTAGATAATATCTACAAATTACATAACATGCCTAATACCATAACCAGCGACAAGGAATAGTCTTTTTTAGCAATTTTTAGAAGGAGTTAATCAAGCTGCAAGGGTGAGATTGTAATTGTCTATAACATACCATCCTTAAATGGATGGACAAACCAAGGTTGTCAATCATTGCCTAGAGAATTATCTACAATGCAAGGCAAGGGATAAACCACATATACATGGCTTTAATGGTTGTTATTAGTTGAGTTCTGGTACAACACTTCTTATCATTCAAGCATTTCAATGTCCCCTTTTGAGGTTTTATATGAGTACACTCCTCTCATCCATGTTCCGTACTTCCAAATAACTTCAGGTTGAAGTTGTTCACACTTTTCTACAATCCTAGGAAGAAACTATTCAACCTTACTATAATTGAAGAATTCTCACATCCATATCACTGATGCTTGAAATCAAAATTAGAAAAGAAAAGATAAATTTGCTAGCTAATTTGAATGCATCAAAGAGATAAGCAACCATTCAAATCATTCTTATGGGACAAAACTATTGATATGAACTATTCTCTGCTAATTGATGTAAAAATCTTGTCTGTTCGACATGTAATATTTTTTAATTTACTAAGATTTTGCACATAAGGTATTGCTCATTGCAAACATGTCGAAGAGAAATTAAATAACGGACTCCAAATATTCACAGGACCACACCAAGCGCCTGGTTTATCCATAAATTTAACTTTCATTTTCCTATAATGAAAACTGGGTTCGTATGAAAATCTGTAGATTCAATTGCCAGTTGTAATGCTTGAATCAATGGCAGAGAAGATGTGAGTCGCACTATTTTCGCCCGACGACTGAAATGAGTTGGCAGTTTCATAAGCTTCATTACTCGTAGTGAAAGCAGCAATCATAAAGCTTTCAGGTGCTACATTTGGCAATACTGCATCACCATCCAGATATTGCATCACCTGCTTCATGCTAGGCCTTGTTTCTGGGTTATAGTCTAAGCAATAGAGCCCTAATTTCAGAACCAAACTCATTTGCCCTCTGTCATATATGCCCTCCAATCTAGGATCACTGGCATCAAGAATGTCTCCTCTATACCAGAAATCAACAACCCAATCAACCAAATTTTCCTTTCCAAGCTCTATAGGCTTCCTTCCACAAGCCACCACAAGCATACAAACTCCAAAAGCGTATACATCTGTACCGGTAGTTGCCTTTCCAGTTTTAAGCAACTCTGGAGCCAGATAACCCATTGTGCCTACCAGGTTGGTGGTTTGTGGGTGGCTACCATGATCATATAATCTAGCGAAACCGAAATCTCCCAATTTTGCATTTAGATCACCATCCAAAAGAATATTGCCAGGTTTTATGTCTCTATGTAAAACAACTTGTTCACACTCATCATGGAGGTAAAGGAGGCCAGAAGCTACACCTCTGAGAATCTGAAACCTCTGAAACCAGTTAAGACCTGGCTTTTTATTGCTGTATAAAATTTTGTCAAGGCTTCCATTAGGCATATATTCATAGACCAATAGAAGTTCTCCCCTTCGCCTGGAATATCCCTGGAGTTGCACCAAGTTCCTGTGCCTTAGCCTTCCCATGCTTACAATCTCTGCTACAAACTGCTTCATCCCTTGATCCAAGTCGCGGGTGATTCTCTTGACTGCGATTTGTACATTCGAAGAAGGAAGTACGCCTCTGTACACCTTTCCGAAACCGCCTTGCCCGATGACCTCCTTGTCTTTGAAGCCTTTGGTTGCTTCATACAGATTCTTATAGGAGAGCCTATGAGGACCATATTCTTTTTCCCACTCTTCAAATACTTCTTCATAGTTCTTCTTCCTCACAATGTAAACAGCTCCACCAATTATTATCAGCACAACCAGTGCGGCTACAGGCAAAATGATGATCAGTGGATCTGTTTTCCCACTTGCTTTCCTGGTGGGTGGAAGAGAAGGAAGCTTTGAAATGTCAAGGCTTTGTGATTGCCCAGTTTCATTGAAGCTCCACCCGAGAATGTAGTGCTCACTTTCACGAGTACCAGTTGAAGCAGAGAAACCAACATACACAGAGTCCAAAAGAATTTCAGATAGATCGATCAATTTTGACAAGAGAGGCTTTTTGGGTTTTGGGATTCTAATTGGAGCAAGGGTTACATTGAGTAATTTCTCTACCCCATTGTAGTCTATCCAAATCTGTGTTGGATTGCCACTAGCCAGATCCAGGCTTTCGTTCTTCCCTTCTTTATCAGAAAAATAAGCTGCTGGTGCAGAGTCAAGAGAAATCGGGCTGTTCACATCAATCCCCACATGGTTTCCATTAATATCTTCAAATTCAACACTTTGTACAGTGTCAAGCTCAACCGCCAAGGTAGGATTTGTAGAGCGGCCATTGTTGGAAATATTGAAGAGCCCCAAATATGCACTTGCAACAGCTTTACTGAAGTCCGTGGTGGGTGAGATGACAAAAGCCATGCCATGGCCACTGGGATGAAACTCTGATGGAACTATTGCAAATACAAAATTGGTAGAGAATGAAAGAGATTGAGAGGAAGAAATGTTAAACTTGATTGGGAATCGATAGAAAGCGTGCCCAATTTGACTCTCAGATATGTTGGTTAGCTGCAATAAACCACTGGGGAGGATGTTTGCTATGCCCCCAGGACGCAGTTTGGCTTCATTGAAGCCATGATAAATGAACTGATTGTCATCTTGAGCGATAGACATGGAAATTAAGCAAAGATGAAGGATGACCCAAAAGTTCGGGGATCTTCTTGCTGCAGCCATTGAAGAAAGAAGTAGTTCTGCCTTTTTCAAAGAGAGAGATGTTGCTGTTTAACTTATCCCAGATATTAAATTAAAGAAGATAATTCATTCAGAGTTAAATGTAAGTTTAAACGCGGTTAAATTCTTCAGGACTTGAGCATGGTTGATGAACTTGACCCTCCACAGGGTCAAGATTATGACTATGAAATCAAAGTGACCATTCAAATTTCCATGTCAAGGCTCTTGATGGATAAGCCAATTTTATTGTCGGCCAAACAGTTATTTTCTATCCAAGTTTTAATTCTCTTTTAAAAGCATATTTACAGTAGTTTAAATAGTAAAATACTTACCTATAAAACAATTATTATTAAACTTTTTTATTATAGATAAAGGTAAAATTATTATTTTGTTATTAATATTAAAAATATAAAATTTATTTATTTCTCTCCTATATTTTAAAAACTAACAATTTTTTTTTGTTTAAAGTTTAACTAACTTTAAAAAATAACATTTTTCCTCTAAAACCTAGGGTTTATTTACCTCCTCTCTTTGCCATCGACAACTCCCCTTTAAACCCAAAGTTATCGTCATCCCTCCTAAGAGCATCATGTTGTTTGGAATTGTCTAAATCGAACAAATCTAGACGATTTGTCTGGATGGTGAAGGCATCATCTAGATGACACCTTCAGCGCGTCATCTCGATAAAGCGTTCTAGACCAACACTTTGTCCTTCGTCATATAGACAAATCATTTGGATTCGTCTGATTTAGACGATTCCAAATGACAAGATGCTCTTGAGAGGGATGACAATGACTTTGTGTTTAAAGAGGAGTCGTCAATGGCTAAAGATGGCCGTCAAAGAGCCGTTGAAAATAAACCCCAAGTTTTTTTTTTTTTGGAGGGGGAAATATTATTTTTTAAAATTAAAAAACTTTAATCAAAAGTAAAATTGTTAGTTTTTAAAACTTAGGGAAAAAAATTAATGAATTTTATATTTTTTTAATATTAATGATAAAATAACGATTTTACTCTTATTTCTAACAAAAAAAATTTAACATCAATTGGGTCATAGGTTGATGTTTAAAGTTTTAAACTGTCACAGATATACTTTTAAGATTGAATTAAAACTTGGATAGAAAATAGTTCTTTAGCGTTTTATTGTCATTCATCTCTACTTAAACACGGGGTCATATAAGCTAATGAACTTAACATGAATAATAAAGCAGTTAACTGTGTTATTAAGCACAAGATTTATTCATGAAATGTAGGAACTACAAAAGAGCTCGTTAAGAAAACCTGTCTGCAATGAGCGATAATTGTGGATACATGTGTCAAATTGACTAAGCCAAGGTGTTTGGAAAAAATTTTCAAACTGAAAAATGCCAGAGAGAGCGAGTTTGTCAATATATCAAAGTAAACACAACCATTTTATGCTTCAATTTTGTTCAAATCAAATCAAATTAAAAAAGGTGATTCGACTTAGTTAAGATTATGGTTAATTGAATAAAACTAAAATACTGGTTAACGGAATCAGTGTGATGTTGTTTTGAATTAAACCAAATTTTTAGTTAAGAGAAAATTATAAACCAAAATCGAATCAACTTAGAGATTACCATGTTTTGAATTAAATAAAAAATACTAATTAATAGAATTGAATTTGGAGCTAATTGGTTTTGAACCGAAATTTAGAAGGTCACACTACTACATTATTATTCCATTCAATTATTTCAAAAATGGTTTGGTACTTCATTATTCTTGTTAATTTTTTTTTATAACTGGTTCACTTTAGTTAATCAGTTCTAAAAAATAGACAAACCAATGACAAAAAAAAATATCAATTTTATTGTATTTTTGAATCGATATCTAAACTAGTTTTTTAAATAATGTATTTTTTGATTCAATTTTTGGTATAAATACCGGCTTGATTTAGTTATTGGACAATTTTAAACACCCTTAAATTTGATTATTGCATACACGCATAAAGTGATACTAATTTGACCAGTAAAAAATAAATTTCAAGCATGTATTTATAGAGTTAATTAATATATCAAGAAAACAATTAACCAATTGATTTGTTATTATTTAACACCATAAAAATATTCTGGCAAGGACTAGCTAAAGCCTGCCTATCAAAGAATCTCCAACTATAGAAAAAATAATAAAATTATATGTACCCATTTTTTATACATAATTTGTATATATTGATTATGTATTATCATGTGATTAAATAATTTTAAAATAAAAATAAAATAACATTCAATAATATAATGACATATTATTTGTGTATATGAACTGTGTATCAAAAAGGAGTACACATAATATTACTCTAAAAAGAATACAAAAAAATGTGCCGTATAATCAAAGATCCTATCACACAATGAATGTATCTTCACAATATTCTTTGAGCAAAGTTATAGCACCAACTATATTGAAATAGTTGATGAGATTATCCAATTCTTGCAGGATATTTCTTGATCAATTAGTATAAGAAATAATCTAAGATATGATCAATTAGAATCTCCTGTTCATTAACTTTCAAAAACTCAAATATCTAACATTCTATTAAAATTCACTATTAGAATTAAGGGCAAAAATGTAATTTAACTAAAAATATTTAAAAACTAAAAATTTATCACATCCTCTCTTAGTTTAAAAATTTAACAATTTCTCATACGCGAAGTTTAAAAAGTGATCATTTCCCTTATAGAGTTTTAAGACCGTTATTGGAGATGATAACTTTTACCGTCTCCAACTATGTTCTCTCTCCCTCCATATAAAACCCATAGGTAAGGTCAAAGACATTTTAATCTTTTCCCTTGCTTTTAACTAAGTTAATTGGCGATTTTCATAAGAATGCATGCTTGTGTATGTGGGTATATACGACCATGCATTATCAGCAAAGTTTGAATTTAAGATAAAATAAGAATCGCAGCAAAATTGGGTGATGCCTTAGTTGGACGTTGTGACACATGCTCGTGTATAGTAGCATGCATGCTCATGTGTCACGTCAAGGAGGCAAAATAGAAAGAGACATTTAACTTAATTTCTCATTCTCTATTTGCTCCAACCACATGAACCAAAGAGGGGAGAGAAAGAATTGAGACTTAGGATGCTAGAGAAGAGTTGCCGGTCGTCAGAGAAGCCAAAGCCATGTGAAGAGTTTGCTTTAATATCAAAAGGCAAGTAAGTTGGTCCTCCCCTTGATTGTTTAAGGATGATTATAATGATTAACTGCATTGTGATAATTGAATGTCAACTTTCTTGATGTGATATTAAGGTTACGATGATTATATATGTGTGAATCACTACATGAACTTGTTTATATTCATTTTATAAATTATGTAGAGGTGTTAATTGAGATTAAATCATGTTTGATGATGATGATAATATGATTTGAGTTGTTATGGTTGTATATGTTTTGTGGTTAGAGAGAACTATGTATAATTGTTTAGAGACATGCTAGAACCTATTATATGCGAATGGATTGCCATAGGTAGCCGGAAAAGCATAGAACCCATAGATTTTGTGATCTCCAGAATGCGGTACACAATGTGTATGACATCATACACGCCCATGTATCATTTGCACAAAATAGGAAATTTTGTTCTTCTCACGATTGTTTTGAGAAAAGACATACACGACCATGTGGTATAGAACACATGTCCATGTATGACTTTCCAAAAGTAAACATAGAGACAGGCCTATGTGTCCAGGAAAAAGTAGAAAATAACTATTTTACCCTTAAACTAGGTGCAAAGAGGGGGAAGAAGAAAGAAAAAGAACAAGATACCCTAACAAGGAAGACAAGGTAGTTAGAGGTTGAAGAAGTGTTAGACTATGTAAAAGACGACATAGACTCTAAACAAGTCTAATCCAAGTCAAAAATCAGAAAAGTTAAGGGAAATGGTACACACCTAGATAGCTAGCAACTATGTGCGTAAGTGGCAATATACATGAAAACAATACAATTATATAATAGATAAACACCCGTGAGATTCATCATGCACTCGACACCAAAATGTATTAGCCACATAGTTTAGTTCAGTTCAGGTGTGCATGATAAGGGACGTGGCCTTTCCCACGTGATTAGCAGGGGAATTAACAAACTAACCACTAAAATATGACCATTCGAACAACTTAAGAGAGTGGAAGAGTCATGGGATAAGGATGAACACCTAAACCTATTACAACACAAAAGCAACAAGACCCCAATACCTATGAGGTATAGTCATGACATCAAAACAAACTTCAAAGGCGAGGAAAGTATGTGGTGTGAAAAGATCCTACCTTGAGCAAGATCTCATTGCCTTATTTCATGATTATGCTATAGGTGATCAGTGTAATAACCAAGAAGTTGGCATCAATTTTTTATTGGAAAAGGGTTTGGAGGGATGTTAAAAACTACATTTGTAATTGCTCAAATTGCTAAATATTCAAACTTGAAAACATAGCTGTTTCTGATCTATTTCAACCCTTACCAAATCCATTAGGAGTGTTCACAGACATTATTCTAGACTTCGTCAAGGGTCTGCCTAGATCTCATTGAAAGTCTCATATTTGTGGTAGTGGACATACAAGTATGTTCATTTTTTGGGCTTGGATAAACCTTTTTCAGAAATCATAGTAGCTCAAACAACCCTAGATAATATCTACAAATTACATAACATGCCTAATGCCATAACTAGCGGCAGGGAAGCTACAAAAAGTTACATATATATATAGAGTCCAAATTACAACCCAAATTGAAAAAAAACAGTTTGAATAATTTTTAACTCAAATCAAACTATTTTACAAACAAAACTGTAATTTTTAAACAGTTTAGTTTTATGATTTAAAGCGAATTATGCACATCTCGACATTCAATGGTTGAAATGAAATCTTATGAAAGCACAAAGCAAGATGAAGGCATTAGCTGATATGATAAGAAAGAAAAAGAAAATTTTAGATTGGTGACTGGCTTACAGAAAACTAAACTTACTAGCAAATCACGACGCATCAAGGGTTTCCAAAGCTTCAAGCCAAATACTTTGGTCCCTTCCAAATCTAGGACATTATTGGAGCCATCACTTATCAACTCTAACTACTCCTAGATGCCAAAATATACAACGTCTTCTGTGTGTCTTTGCTTTAACTAGTCCATAGGAATTTGACGAATAAAGGAGTCATTTCCCCTGTTTCTCCTTTTAGGACAAGGTTTCCGAAGAGGAAGGCAACGATATATCAATCCAGATAAAGAAAACACAAATACAGCAAAGGTGAGATTATCTTATTGGTTTAGTATTGCAGCGACTTTACTTTTTAGCTGAAATTTTAACATAAAATGGGAGAGGGGGAATATGAGAAAAGTTCAAAAAAGTAGATAATTCCTATATATATATAAAATAATAACTAATCACAACCTTACAATAATTGAAGAATTCTCACATCCATATCACTGATGCTTGGAATCAAAATTAGAAAAGAAAAGATAAATTTGCTAGCTAATTTGAATGCATCAAAGAGATGAGCAACCGTTCAAATCATTCTTATGGGACAAAACTATTGATATGAACTATTCTCTGCTAATTGATGTAAAAATCTTGTCTGTTCGACATGTAATATTCTTTAATTTATTAAGATTTTGTACATAAAGTATTGCTCATTGCAAACATGTCGAAGAGAAATTAAATAACGGACTCCAAATATTCACAGGATCACACCAAGAGCCTGGTTTATCCATAAATTTAACTTTCATTTTCCTAAAATGAAAACTGGGTTCGTATGAAAATCTGTAGATTCAATTGCCAGTTGTAATGCTTGAATCAATGGCAGAGAAGATGTGAGTCGCACTATTTTCGCCCGACGACTGAAATGAGTCGGCAGTTTCATAAGCTTCATTACTCGTAGTGAAACCAGCAATCATAAAGCTTTCAGGTGCTACATTTGGCAATACTGCATCACCATCCAGATATTGCATCACCTGCTTCATGCTAGGCCTTGTTTCTGGGTTATAGTCTAAGCAATAGAGCCCTAATTTCAGAACCAAACTCATTTGCCCTCTGTCATATATGCCCTCCAATCTAGGATCACTGGCATCAAGAATGTCTCCTCTATACCAGAAATCAACAACCCAATCAACCAAATTTTCCTTTCCAAGCTCTATAGGCTTCCTTCCACAAGCCACCACAAGCATACAAACTCCAAAAGCGTATACATCTGTACCGGTAGTTGCCTTTCCAGTTTTAAGCATCTCTGGAGCCAGATAACCCACTGTGCCTACCAGGTTGGTGGTTTGTGGGTGGCTACCATGATCATATAATCTAGCGAAACCGAAATCTCCCAATTTTGCATTTAGATCACCATCCAAAAGAATATTGCCAGGTTTTATGTCTCTATGTAAAACAACTTGTTCACACTCTTCATGGAGGTAAAGGAGGCCAGAAGCTACACCTCTGAGAATCTGAAACCTCTGAAACCAGTTTAGGCCTGGCTTTTTATTGCTGTATAAAATTTTGTCAAGGCTTCCATTAGGCATATATTCATAGACCAATAGAAGTTCTCCTTTTCGCCTGGAATATCCCTGGAGTTGCACCAAGTTCCTGTGCCTTAGCCTTCCCATGCTTACAATCTCTGCTACAAATTGCTTCATACCTTGATCCAAGTCGAGGGTGATTCTCTTGACTGCGATTTGTACATTCGAAGAAGGAAGTACGCCTCTGTACACCTTTCCGAAACCGCCTTGCCCGATGACCTCCTTGTCTTTGAAGCCTTTGGTTGCTTCATACAGATTCTTATAGGAGAGCCTATGGGGACCATATTCTTTTTCCCACTCTTCAGATACTTCTTCATATTTCTTCTTCCTCACAATGTAAACAGCTCCACCAATTATTATAAGCACAACCAGTGCAGCTACAGGCAAAATGATGATCAGTGGATCTGTTTTCCCACTTGCTTTCCTGGTGGGTGGAAGAGAAGGAAGCTTTGAAATGTCAAGGCTTTGTGATTGCCCAGTTTCATTGAAGCTCCACCCGAGAATGTAGTGCTCACTTTCACGGGTACCAGTTGAAGCAGAGAAACCAACATACATAGAGTCCAAAAGAATTTCAGATAGATCGATCAATTTTGACAAGAGAGGCTTTTTGGGTTTTGGGATTCTAATTGGAGCAAGGGTTACATTGAGTAATTTCTCTACCCCATTGTAGTCTATCCAAATCTGTGTTGGATTTCCACTAGCCAGGTCCAGGCTTTCGTTCTTCCCTTCTTTATCAGAAAAATAAGCTGCTGGCGCAGAGTCAACGGAAGTCAGGCTGTTCACATCAATCCCCACATGGTTTCCATTAATATCTTCAAATTCAACACTTTGTACAGTGTCAAGCTCGACCGCGAAGATATGATTTGTAGAGTGGCCATTGTTGGAAATATTGAAGAGCCCCAAATATCCAGTTGCAACAGCTTTACTGAAGTCCGTGGTGGGTGAGATGACAAAAGCCATGCCCTGGCCACTGAGATCAAACTCTGGTGGAACTACTGCAAATACAAAATTGGTGGAGAATGAAAGAGATTGAGAGGAAGATATGTTGAACTTGATTGGGAATTGATAGAAAGCACGCCCAGTTTGAATCTCAGAAATGTTGGTTAGCTGCAATAAACCACTGGGGAGGACGTTTGCTATGCCCCCAAGACGCAGTTTGGCTTCATTGAAGCCATGATAAATGAACTGATTTTCATCTTGAGCGATAGCAATGGAAATCAAGCAAAGATAAAGAATTACCGAAAAGTGCAGGGATCTCTTTGCTGCAGCCATATAAGAAAGGAGTAGTTCTGCCTTTTTCAAAGAGAGAGATGCTGCTGTTAACTAATCTCAGATATTAAATTAAAGAAGATAATTCATTCAGAGTTAAATGTAAATTTAAACGCCTATAGGTTCTTCAGGACTCTAGAGCCTGCTTCATGAACTTGACCCTCCAGAGGGTCAAGTTATGACAATGAAAGCAAAATGACCATTCAAATTTCCATTTCAAAGCTCTAGATGGATAAGCCAATTTTATTGTCAATCATCCCTGCTGAAACACTGGGTCATAAAAGCTAATTAACTTAACATGAATAATAAGGCAGTTAACCGTGTTATTGAGCACTAGATTTATTTATGAATGTAGGAACTACAAAAGAGCTCAGTAAGAAAACCTGTCTGCAAGGAGCGATAATTGTGGATACATGTGTCATATTGACTAACCTAAGGTGTGTTAACTCACGATTGGAAAATTTTTCAAACTTAAAAAAAAAAAAAAAATAGAGAGAGAGAGAGAATTTGTCAAAATATCAAAGTAATGCAACCATTTTTTACTTATCAAATCAAACTGAAAAATGTGGTTTTATCTAACTGAGATTACAATTAACCAAACCAAACTAAAAATACCAGTTAACTAAACTAGTTTGACATTATTTTGTATTGAATCAAATTTTCAATTGAGAAAAAATCATAAATCAAAACCAAATTAATTTAGAGATTAACATGTTTTGAACCAAACAAAAAATACCAGTTAATCAAACTAAATTTACGGTTAATCAGTTTTGAATCAAAATTTAGAAGGTTACCCTACTGTTTTATTTTTCTGTTCAATTTTTTCAAAAATGCTTCGGTGCTTAATTATTATTATTATTTTTTAACTGGTTCAGTTCAGTTAATCAATTTTAAAAGATAGACAAACCAATGACCAAAAAAAAATCCATTTCAATATATTCTTAAACTGATAACCGAACTAGTTTTCTAAATAACATGTTTTTCGATTCAATTTTCAATATGAATATAGGTTTGATTTAGTTATTGGATAATTTAGAACACCCTTAAATTTGATTATTGCATATATGCGTAACGTGATGATAAAAGAATTTGACGAGAAAAAATAAATTTCAAGCATGTATTCACAGAGTTAATCAATCCAACAAGAAAACAATTAACCAATTGATTTGTTATTATTTAGCACCATAAAAATAATCTTGTAAGGACTAGCTAAAGTCCATTACACAGTGAATGTATCTTCACAACAGGCGGCTTTTCTTTGTGCTTTTTTTTGCTTGCTGAATTTTCTCTTCTTTGATATATTATTTGAATTTTGCAACCTAGCCGAAGACATTTTAACATATCTTATTGCATTTTGAATGTGAACAATATGTTTTCCCAATAAATTCAATCCATCAATCGCAATCGAGTTAACGATATGGACAACTCACCACACTTGCATGTATTCTCCACTCAAATAACTCCTGCTCCAATTGTTTATTTACTTCTTCACACACCCAACAACGACGTTATCAAAGCTAAGATTATCATTTGTGATAGTCATGACTTTCTTTATGCTCCATTCAAGCAAGCTTTTTTCAATTGTCATCCCATCTACTCACATGTGTAATCAATGATAGGGAAAAATTCATAATTTTCTTATGCAAATGTCAATTATTATCAATAAAAGTGAATCGTAACACACATATTGTTAATCCTTTATAAAGATCTTTAAGTGTTAGTGGTTAGGGAAATTCTACTACAGTTACTCTTCAAAATCTCTTTATTTTCTCTCATTTCTCTATGAATATCTCATAACAATCTCTTACAATTGTAGTGCAAGATGGAACTTCAACTTTAAATTGCATTTGACTACAAAAAACCCTAAACCTTTCAACTTAATTTGACAAACTTAAAGGAACTCATCCAATATAATCATCCATCCTAGAGCCTTTCTCAATGTAAGTTGATCATATTTCCAAGTGTTTACACTACCAACTATACAATCTCCTTGAAAACAACATCATAATTTAGTACTTTATGCTTGGAGTTCACTTTATTCACACACAACTGAAAGGATATTTCCTACACCTACACAAATGTTTCATAAGTGTACTTGTACCAAAATTTTTCAAGGAACATTTTTACATTTGACCATAGTACTATCATTGTTCTCAGGCTGCGGTTAAAAAGATAAAATTCCTTCCTTTTCTAATTGGAAATCTTCATCGACATCTACCATCTACCAAATAAAAAAATAAATTCCAACTTAAATAGCCCATTTCTTTTTATCTCTAAAACTAATCCATCAACTTGCTAAGCAAGTCTTCAAAATCCCCACATATTTCCAGTGAAAATAAACCATGGGTTAATGATCTTGTAGTTATGCTTATATTTTCACAGCACAAACCCAAACACAGTACAAATAATTGTCAAACAAACATTAACAAGTTAATTGACCTAATGGAAATAATTGCCTGGACCGTAGTTTATATTAGCTTGAAACAATAATCAATCCTTATAATTAATGAATGTGGAAAAATAAAATTAATTCAGCCAGGATATGCTAGTTGGGTTTGGTTTGCAAGACCTAGGTTTCTAGATTGTTGTTTGATCCATCACATTCAAAGTGACCAAATGCATTGTTTGTGAAGGAGATACTAAATTTTTATGAGTTGGTCATATTCAAAGGGACCAACTCACGATCATTTTAATTGAGAGTGTCCACATCATCCATAATATATCAACTAAAGTACACAATTTTAGAAAAAGGCAATTGGTGCCAAAAAAGCAACTAATGTGAACCCAGTGACCCCTAATGAATAAACAACATGTAATTACATTCATTTCATGCTGGGAACGACTCAAAAGTCAAGCATCAAGGTTGCTTTCACAAAACAATTAGCCAATGACCTATCTCAAAAATCAGACCAACTGTCTAGACAAGACCTTATCATGGTGCAATTAGCTAATAACAAATAATGTAATCTCAAGTTATTTACCTTAAACTAATGGGTTACATCCTCTTCAACAAATATTTAAAGGCTTAGAAGTTCACCTATAGCCCCTTGCATAAAAAATAAATAAAAGAATAATGTTATATGTACACACTTTTGAATACATATATAGGTACATATAAGAGTTATCATTGTGTGACTAAACATTATTTTATTCTTAATTCAAAATTATACAATCGTATAATGATATATTATCTGTATATCGATTTGTGTACTTAAAAATATGTGTATATGGTTTTATTGATGAAAAATTGTGAACTTATAACATAAGATTTGAACTTACCTAAGTGAGCTAAAATTCAATTTGTTCAATGACACACACTCTCACTGGCACAATCTTCTTGAGATTAGCATGACCCATTAAATACAACAATTAGGTAATTAATTTTTAACCTTATGTGCAAACGAAATTCTAAACCAAATGAAATCAATATTTATAATAAACATATATTTACTTGTTTGTTGTTTTCCTCTCACTAATGCTAATTTTTTTTGCAGTATTAATTGAAAAAAAAAAAACATAATATTGTTCTATTTATTATTTTTAATTGATTTTATTCTTTATTTCCTCGAAGGTAGACACGCTCATAATATTAATTTTTGATTATGTTGTTTTCCTTATAAACTAATTATTAAAATTATGTGTACTTATTTTAAGTATACAAATAATTACACATTTAATATATGTCACCAAGTGATTAGGTAATTTTAAATTAAGGATAAAGTAATACATAATTATATGATAATATATTATGTATATGCATATTTATGTACTCAAAAGTTGGTACACATTATTGCTCTAAAGTAATTTTGTAGGTTAAACCATTAAGATTTAATTTTATGATTTTTTATGTTATGCAAGACTATTATTTCATGACTACTTTTTGAATGAAATTCATACTGTATTACTTATGCGGATTATCTTGAAAGTATATTAATTAAAAAAAATTTGGTAAGTCGAATGTAGCAAAAGTTCAAACTCAAACATTCTCTTTGAAAATTCTAATACTTTACCAGTTTTATTAATCTCTAATATTAATTTAAAATTTATGGAATGATGAAATCATATATGTTATCATGTTTTATCTTAGTAGAACATTCTACATTATGCCATTAGTTATTTTGTCAATCACCATCATTATGATAATCTTTTCACAAAAATTACGTTGAATTAGTGTTAAATCATATTGATCATTGTCGAACGATTTGGTGATCTCAAATTAAAATATCATATGTATCACTGTTTGTCAAAGAATATATTTCATAAATATTAGAGTAATTATCTATATAAAATCTTTTTGATAGACCAATCTAATAAATATGTCTACTCAACGTGCATTCATATGTTATATTAGGTTGTCAACAAATAACTTTGATACATAAAATTTGTTACTATTTTTCAGTAAAATTATACAACACTATTATAATTATAATCATATTATTTATGCTCTAAATCAGGATAATATTAGGGTTGTGAATGTTTTTAAAATGCCACCATATGTAACATAAGTTTCTTATGATCAATTGACACACATTGAATCTTTTGTTATGGTTCTATCATGGAAAAGACATTTATTTTGGCATACACGTAAATATATATATTTACAAATAAAGATTACTATTGAGAGTTGTATAAATATGACTTAATGTGGAGTAATATCGTTAAGAAAATTGACTCCAAAACACCGACTCTCGCATTATATAGTACAAAAAAAAAAAAAAGGTTAAAATGTTTTGAGAAAAATGTGAAGGATTTGGGGTATTTATAATTATTGGGTTACAAGAGAGTGCAAAAACAATAAAGTTTTTTTTTTTTTTTCATTTCCCCACCTACAACTTCCAATAGACTATAATTAATGACTAGCTATAGTAATAACAATTAAATATAATGAGAAGAACACAAACATATGTGAGATAATTTTTCTATTCTTCATTATGCCTACAAAGAAAACTATATTTTTTCTTCTAAAAGAGATTATATTGTTAATATAACTATTTTGTATCATTTTAATTAGAATATAAATAGATCTTCGGAATTATATTTAAATTAGGTTACTCAAATTCTGATATGTAATATCTTCTTTTTATCCTTTAAATGCAAAGGGCCAATATAAAGAGCGAAAAGTGTAGAGATAGCATTTCATCTACGTGCACACAAGAAAAGACTTACTATTCCCTGGAGTTAATTATTATCTTAATAGTATCATTGTTCAATGTTACACTCTTTATAAGATATTAAGATATATTTTATTGTATTAACAACGATTAATAATGTATCGATAACATAAATTTCTGATTATCGAACCAAATTAGATTAAAAGTCTTTTGGGTTATTTTTTTTATATATTTATTATATTTTACACTATAATAGACCTGGCCACAGGTCGATTTGGCCAGTGAACCGGACCGAAACCGGCCCAGATAAAACTGGAACCGAAACAAAACCAGATTTTGATGGTTCAGTTCCGGTTTATATAATTTTAAACCGTAAAACCGTCGGTTCAAATCCGATTTATGAACCGACGGTTTACATTCTTCTGAACTGTTTTTTTTTTATTTTTTTAAATTTAAAAAAAAAAAACCAACAGTTCCCTGCATGGGAACTGTTGGTTCCCTACAAATATGCAAGGGACCGGGTCCCCTGCATATTTTCTAAATTTCGTTTCACCCTCTTTTAAATTTTTTTTTTAAATTTTTTTTATATATATCCATTCAATCTCTCAACTCTCTCAAACAAAATCCTTCAAACTCTCTCATTTACTCTCATTCTCATCCTTTCAATTCTTAATATTTTCTCAATCTTTCAATCAAATTCTCTCAAATTTAATTAAATTCTTTTTTTATTAATTTCAATTTCAATTTTTATTATACAATTCATAATTAATTATAGAATTTATTCCTATAATTAATTTGATTTATTATTTTTTATTTATTCCTATAATTAATTTTATTTATTATTTTTTTATCTTTCATAATTAATCATATAATTTATTTATATAATTAAATTTATTTATTATATAAAAGTGGATAGTTTAAGAGTCGAATTACGCCAACAAGATATAAAAGTGAACTTCAATGAAGAATCGCTTGATTTAACTACCGATAGTTCGATGATGAGAAATAATAGTCAAGATAACGGAGGTGAACGATAAGGTAAAGGGGTACTGTCGGCTATTGATTCCTCTAAACCCCAAGAAGATATGTAGGAAGCTTAATTGAAAAATTAAATCTAAGTCTTTCTTTTAATTTTCAATTATTGTAATTAATAATTTAAAAATAAAATTAAGATCATGTATTAAAATTGACGGTTCAATATCAGTTTCGAACCGGGGTGATGAACCGGAACCATCGGTTTTGAACCGGTTACAAACCGTCCTATTACGGTTTTGATTCAGGGTCCTTATTTTTTCAAATCGTAAACCGGTGGTTTCAAATCGAAACCGTCGGTTCATGAACCATGACCAGGACTACACTATAGTGTATATTAAAAATTAATGATCTAATCTTTAACTCTAATACTGCCACTTATATTATACAAGACTGATTTGCATATAACATTCGGTGTAACAAATCTCATCAAGAGCAAGGATCATTCTTTTAATAATTTATTGATTCCAAGAATTGATAAATGCCAACAAGAAGTTGCAAGAAGAAGGAACTACAACTATTTCATGTCATGACCATTGTTACTCTAATAAAATTATATATATATATTTTTTAAATACATATTTTATATTTGTCATCATATGATTTAATGATTATAAATTAATGATAAAATAACATTTAATCATATAATGATACATATAAATGTATACTCATTTATGTACTCAAAATGAATATACATAGTATTACTCTACGTACAAGTAAACATCTCAAAATCATATAATTAACCAAAAATGAATTTTCCATATGTTAACAGACAAGACTAGGAACATTTCAGTTTTTAACTTTACGAGCTACAAAATCAGATTATTGGTGGCATGTATGAGGTAAATAGAACTACATGAATACAATGTGATTAACCTTTCCAATCTAATTAATAATACATAAACTTGTACAAAATCAAAGTCAAGGAATTGCTTTTTTCATCAGTCAGATGAATTTCCCTTTGTTTGGAGACTAAAGTCTCGCATCTAATAAAAATAAGGGCAAAGGACTATTTCCCACCTAACTTTTGATGCGTTTTCAAAATGTCACCCACGGCAGATAAAAATCCACTTTTTCCACCCATGAGGTGTTAATTTGGATGATATCTGTTTGCATAAGGGTAAAATATCCATTTTACCCTTGTTAGATGAAATGACAAAAATACCCCTCAATTTAGTCTACAAAATTCATCCCAAAATTGATGTGAGGGTTTTCTCTTTCACCCCCCTTAGGTTTTAGAAACTAACATTTCACCCTACCTAAAGTTTTTAAACTTTGAAAACTAACATTTTTACCCCCAAACCTAGGGTTTTCATATTTTTCAAAATACAATCGCCCCCCATAACTTTCAAAACTAGCAGTTTCATCTCCATTCTTCAACTTCATCTCTTGACGTCATCTCCGGCGTCGTCACCGACCTCCTCCTTCTCCTGGTGCGACGACAGTGGTGCGATGAAGAGATTTTCATCTCCTTGTCGCATGGTACAACGAAGAGATGAAGATCTCTTTGTCGCACAATACGACGAAGAGACAGAGATCTCTTCGTCGCACCACCATGCAACGAAGAGGTCTCTCTTCGTCGCTCCACCCAGAGATCTCTCTTCGTTGACTCCACCTAGATCTCTTCGTCGCTCATCGCGTCGTCCAGACGCTATGACGAAGGATGACAAAGCGTCATCCAGACGCTACAACGAAAGACAACGAAGCGTCGTCCTTCGTCTGTTTTTCTATATCTGGACGACGCTTTGTCATCCAGATCTGGGTGACGAAGGGTCGTCCTTCGTCATCCTTTGTAGTTGAAGATGGGAGATTAGTCGATTGCGTCGACCGTCGGTGGTGGCCGGAGAAGGAAGCAAACCCTAGGGGTAAAATCTAAACTTTTCAAACTTTGAGGATGGGTTATTTATTAGTTTTTAAAACCTGGAGGGGAAAACGGTAAAATTTTAAAGTTTTAAAGTTATAAATAGTAAATGACAATTTTGCCCTTGTCCCTAACTGAAAAATTGGACGGCAGTTTGGTCATGGGTGGGAAAAGTGGATTTTCATCTGTTGTGGGTAGTATTTTGAAAACGCATCAAAAATTAGGTGGGAAATAGTCATCCTCCCTAAAAATAATATAAATGAGTGATATATAAAAGTTACATGCTTTGACATTGATAGGGTAGGGAGCCATTCACATTCCAGTAATAATTAACTAAAACATAAAAATTGTGAATAAACTTTATTTAATGTCATTTTTTTTAATTTTTAGGTTTTTTTAAGTAATTTAAATCAAAATTTTGTAAACATGATAAAGATTTGAATCTAAATCATTTTTCAAAAAGTTTTAATACTTCACTAATTTTTCTCACCCCAACAACTTTTAAAGTCATGTTCATTGTGTAAAATACATATAAAATAATAGCTATCTCCTGAGTGTAAGCATTACAATCATTAGGTCTGATCATGTGAAAACCTTATATCTTATTCTCTTTTATATTTTTTCTTTAGACAATAAACACACTAGAGCTTATTATATTCTAATTGTTGAATCTTTAACTTACCTTGTGCAAGACCCTAAATTGTGTATTTCAGTTGATTGTGAAATTACTTCAGGAGTGGAAAAAGAATGAGACTTATAAGGATGATCCATTAAACTTTATTGAAAGTGGGCAGAAAGCATGGCGTGTTTGAAGTTGGGTGCCACTGGTTAACTGCAATAGACCATTGGAGAGGATTTTTGTAGTGCCATCCAGATGCGGTTTGGATTTGTTGGGTAGATGAACTGGTTTCTATCTTGAGCTGATGTCAAGAAAATCAAGTGGGCATTTAAACTATCAAACAAAGAAGTGACCTCAGAGCTACCACCATTGAAGTATATAAGGAGGTGCTTGCAAAGAGAGACTTTTTGCTTTTTAACTAATCTCAAACTCTTTGTACTTTATTTCCCTACTCTTTAAGATATGACCGCAAGTTAAATTATGGGCATTTATTCATTTTTATTAAAGTAGACCTTAGCAGGCAGGGTTACACCTGAAGTAATCTGTTAGGAACTTGGGACCTTACATACCTTAATCACAACACTTCAACAAAATAACACACAATTTAACAAAAATATGAGTATTTAGGCTTTTTTAAGTTAACAGATGAAAATTTGAGATTTCACCACACCTTAGATGGGAATAACTCCTTTGGCCTTTTTCTTCCAGTGAAATGATTGAATCTTGTTTTTATTATTATAAAGATTGAACTTTTGTAATTTTCCTTTTAAATGGACAAATTTATACTATGTTACACAAAACCATTTCTATCACCTAATGCCGTTAAAAATTAACGATTTGGATATTATTTGCTAACATGTACAATTATTGGGTGATCAAATTTTATTTTTTTCAATTGAAATAATTGAACTTTTAGAATTTTCTATTAAAATAAAAAAAATTTGTCAGATAAAAACGAGTTTAACCTCAAAATGTACATTATATCATTCCTACAATTTCTCTATTATGTATCATATCTGTTCGAAATTATTTTAACTAAAATGATGTTTATTGATGTCAAGCTTCGCTTTATTTTATTTAAGTGTATGTTGTTTACTTTCTTTTAAATAGAATGATGTTTTATAGAAATCTAAAGATATTATTTTATTAGGAAATAATCCAAATAGCTTAGCGGACTCAGCAAATTCGTCAAGGGAAGAATTAATGTTAAATGCAATTCTGTTCTAATACAATATATGAAAGGACACTGAGGAAGAAAATTTACTAAATTTATCAATGCCCTTTGCTGAAACCCTACAGCACAGTTATTTCTGGACTCTTAGCCATTCTGTTTTGATAATGCTATGGAGGACAAGGCTAAAACAGAATCCATGTGAATTTGCCAGCAAGCACAGAAAAACTTACCGAATAACAAGTCAATTATGCTACAAGTAGTGTCAGTTTTACTATTTCACAAGGTACAGAGACATAGTACATCATAATATCTGCATTTTCTCTTCACCTTCCAAACATTTTATGTCCTAAGGATGCAGCTATTGCATGAAAGTCTTGATTCAGCGGCCTACCACGAGGATTGAATCAACAGTAGACAAGCAATGGGAAGAACTACTTCGAGGCAATGAATCTAATGACACAATGTTAAAAGCTACATTCTTCACTGCTGTTGTGCCTATCACAATGCTATTTGGTGTTATACTTGGCAATTTTGCTTGCCCATCCAGATACTGTGTCACCTGCTTCATGCTAGGCCTAGCTTCTGGGTTAGAGTGTGAACAAAAGAGGCCTAGTTTAAGAACCAACTCCATTTGCTCTTCCACATATATGCCTTCCCATCTAGCGTCACAAACATCAAGAATTGCTCCTTTTTTCCAGCAATCAATGACCCAATCAGCCAAATCTACCATTCCAGGTTCCATAGGCCACCTTCCACATGCTACCTCAAGCATAAAAGCTCCAAAAGCAAATACATCAGTGCTAGTTGTTGCCTTTCCAGTCTTAAGAAACTCTGGAGCCAGATAACCAACAGTTCCTACCAGGCTAGTGGTTTGTGGGTCACTACCATGATAATATAATCTAGCAAGCCCAAAATCTCCTAGCTTTCCATTCAGATCGGCATCTAAAAGAACATTGGCAGCTTTTATGTCTCGATGCAGAACAACTTGTTCCCACTCTTCATGGAGATAAAGAAGGCCGGAAGCTACTCCTCTGAGAATCCGGAACCTCTGAAACCAATTAAGGTTTGGTTTCATATCACCGTATAAGATTTTGTCAAGGCTTCCATTAGGCATACAATCGTAGGCCAATAGAACTTCTCCCTTCCGCCTGCAATAGCCCCGGAGTTGCACCAAATTCCTGTGCCTTAGCTTTCTCATGCTCATAATCTAAGCCAAAAACTGCTTCATCCCTTCGTTTGAGTTATGGTTGATTCTCTTGACTGCAACTTGTACATTTGAAGGAAGGACACCTCTGTACACCTTTCCGAAACCTCCTTGTCCAATAACCTCTTTCTCTTTGAAACCTTTGGTTGCTTTGTAGAGTTTCTTATAGGAGATCCTATGGGGACCATATTCTTTTTCCCAGTCCTCATATACCTCCTCATATTTCTTCTTCCTCACAAAGTAAACAGCTTCACCAACTGTTATCAGCACAACCGCTAATGCCAGCAGCAAAACAGTAGCAGTTCGATCTAGGCCCTCAAATGTTTTCACAGGTGGAGGAAGCTTTGAAATATCAAGGGTCTGTGCTGGTCCACTTTTGTTGAAGCTCCATCCAAGAATATAGTGATCACTTATTCGCGTACCAGTTGCTGCAGAGACACCAACATACATAGACTCCAGTAGAACTTCAGAGAGATCGATAAGTGTTGACAGCAGAGGCCTCTTTGGTTTTGGAACTTTTAGTGGAGCTATTGATACATTCAGTAATTTTTCTGTTCCATTATAGTCTATCCAAATCTGTATTGGTTTTCCACTTTCTAGCGCCAAAGTCTCATTTCTTTCTTCTTTATCGGAAAAATAAGTAGCTGTAGCAGATTGAAGAGAGATGAGGCTGTTCACATCAATTCCAACATGGTTTCCATCTATGTCATAAAATTCAGGGCTTTGTACAGTATCAAGCTCAACTGCCAAGATGTGGTTTGTAGGCAGGCCATTGTTTTTATGACTAAAGAGTCCAAAATATGCACCTGCAACAGCGCTAGTAAAGTTCATAGATGGTGCGATGAAAAAAGCCAAGCCATTGCCTCCGAAATCTGCTTCTGAAACCATGGAAAACACAAAAGTTGTTGAAAACGAAAGGGTTTGAGAGGAAGATGAGTTGAATTTGAAAGGAGAAGGGTAGAAAGCATAGCCGCTTTTAAGCTCAGAAGTGTTTGTGAGCTGCAATAGACCATTGGGAAGAATCTTTGCCAAGCCACTCAGTTGCAGTTTCGAGATGTTGAAACCTTGATAGATGAACTGGTCATCTACTTGAGCAGAGGCCAAGAGCAAGGATAAATTGAAGACAATCCACAAATAAAGTAATCCATGAGCTGCAGCCATTGAGAAAATGGATCTGCTTTTTGTAAAGAGAGTTATTCTTTCTGTTAGTAGTTTCGAACTCCCAATAAATCAGTTTCCCTGTCTTATGATACTCTTGCAATTCAAATTTAAGGTGTAAAGAGAGAGATTAATCAAGTTGACTCTGTAAGTTAATGTCAGATAATGACCTAAGTAAATAACCCCTTGACATTTCCAATCTTTACACATGATCTTCTGTATTCATCTATTTTGGAAAGACTGCAAAATGAGTTTCAGAGCCATGCTGGATTTTTAAGTGGCATAAATAAAGAAGTTCTTGCTTTTATCCTCTTGAAACCTTCTCAGTGCAGGATGAATGAAACCAGATAGGCTTTGTTTATAAGAACCTGAACTCAGGTTATCTGTTACAAAGATCTTGTAGGCTTGTATCATTTATTTGATGATACATTCAATGTGAATTTGTCTTAGTTTGAAATCTCTTGATATATCTGAGACCAAAAGTCTATTTACTTGGTTTTTAGCCTCTCTTTTCTTGTCTTCTGTTCAAAGCTTCCAGGTTGCTGATTATTTTTCTTCCTTTTTAATTGTTTGAATTTAGATAAATAATAGAATAACTTAGTGTCCAAAGGGATAAATTGAGTAGAAAACAAATGGGATTCCAACCTTGAGATAAATGGTTCCAATCCAAGATATTTTAAAATTAAATTCTTAATTCACTGATTGTTACATCGATCACCAAACCTAGAGTTTCACTTCATTGGTATATTGTAGAAATGAATTATTACATATGATGATACATTGAATGCAAATTTGTCTTTGCTTGAAATTTCTTGATATATCTCAGAACAAAAGTCTATTTACCTTGTTTTTAGCCTTTTTGTTTCTTGTCTTCCTTTCAAAGCTTCCAGATTGTTAATTACTTTTTTTTCTTAATTGTTTGAATTTAGAAAAGGCCAAAGGACTATTCCCACACAAAGTATGTTCATTTCCCAAGTTTTTCTCCGTTAACTTCGAAAATCTCATTTACCCACTCATAGATCATTAAACTTAACGGTTTCAAGGGCAAAATCGATATTTTATTTGAAATATTAAAAATAAACTTAAATTTGATTTTATTTCTCTCTCTAAACCCTAAAAACTAATAATTTCCCCCAACCTAAGTTTTCAAAAACTGTATTTTCCCCTTAGGGTTTTCAAACTTTCAGATCCAATTTTTTTTACCACGATCGATGATTTCCAAGTACCTACTCTTCCTTTTCGGTGCCTCCTCCTTCCAGCCGTGCATCTTCTGATGTCATGTGACTTCATCTCGATGAAGACGCCTTGTCTTCTTCTCTGATGAAGATGCCTAGTTTTCGTCGACAATGACGCCACATAGTATCAGAAGATGCACAGTCAGAAAGAGGAGGTGTCGGAGAGGAAGAGTAAGTGCTTAGAGATCGTCGGTCGTGGTTGAAAAATTGGATCTAAAATTTTGAAAACCCTAGGGGGAAAACGCAGTTTTTGAAAATGTGGGTTGGAGGAAAATTGTTAGTTTTTAGGGTTTAGGGAGGAGGAAATGATATGACTAACAGAGTCAGTTAATTTTAACGGTTTATGGGTGGATAAATAAGATTTTCAAAGTTAATGAGGGAAAACTTGGGAAATGAGCATACTTTGGGTGGGAAGTAGTCCTTTGGCCTTTAGAAAAAAGACAGAGTAAGTGTCCAAAAGAGTCAGATTCCATAGTAAAATAATAATTCAAATTTTTCTAATGATATTTTAAGATTAAACTCTTAACTTAGGTGAAGTAATTAATTTAGCCCAAAAAGTGATCCGATTTATGTAAGATTTCCTTGTTTGAAAAAAAAAAAAAAAAAAACTTAGTGCCTCTGCTTTCAACATGCTGTGAAGTTCAAATAGGGCAAAGGGGCAAGGAGATGGACAAATTTAATACTACAAACATACCATTTTTCTCACCAAACACACACACACACACACAAAAAAAAAAATTAAGTAATACTATGTGCACAATTTTATACACAAATAATATGTATCATAATGTGATTGAATAGTTAAAAATTAAAAATAAACCAATACCCGATCACCAAAAACTCTTCATAGATTGTGCAGATAATTTTATTAAAAAAAATTATGCTGCAATGATAAGTTTATCAAATAATTGGCTTCAAGAGTTAATATTATATGCAATAATCAATTCAGTTAAAATATAACACTACCTCTCCTCTTCATGGAATCAATCTCAAGTTGGACACATCATTCTGTCACTAGTCTCCTCGCCCCAGTAATTGAGCTCTCTACGCAAGTAAAAACTATATACATAATCTTTCATCTCCACTGACCTAGCAATTGGATGCAGCATTTCTCAGACTTTGATTCAAACTGCCACCTGATTGGAGCCACGTATGGAGTTCAATATCTTAGCGAGTGGAAGTCCCTACAGGGAGACGAATTGTTGATCTGTCTTCTTCCTTTCCAAAGACTATCGAGTCGTTCTAATGTTGCTTGTCAATATTCCATAATGTACGCTAGCTAATGGTCTTCAAGCGTAGGCCCCAATGACAATGAGGACAACCAGCCCAGAGTCGCAAGTTTCATATGCGTTCTAGGAAATTTAACGAACAACTTAAGAGTATTATGAATTTTCAAAAATGTCTGCGTGGAAACATTTTGTGTCGGTGGAAGAGAAGATGATGGGGCAAATCTGACTCCAGAACGATGTCGTTTAACAATGGTAACGAAGGAAAATTAAGTTGAAAACCTACGCGTTATAATTTCCCAAGTTACAACCATTTTATGTTTCTGTGTTGTCGTTAATATCTTAAGTTCTGGTAAATAAGAAGGCCAAAAGATTTATTCCCACCCAAGGATCGGTAAAATCTCAAACTCCTACTTATTAATTTTTAAAAACTTATATATCCACTATTTTGTTAAAAAATTTACTGTTAAGATTAAGGATAAAAAAATAATTTAATTAAAAATATTTTTAAAAAACTAAACATTTATCACATTATCCCTTTGATTTAAAAATATAATAATTTTTCTTATCTAAAAATTTGAAAAGAGATCATTTTTTCTCATAGAGTTTTGAAACCGTCACTGGCCACGTTTTCTCTTCCTCTCGACTTCTCTCTCCTTACTGGTCTCTCTTCCTTTCAACCCTAGCCATTACACTAGTCCTAACACTGCTTAACTTATCAGAGGTATTAATGACAAAAACTAATGCTTGTGGGGAAGGCATAAAGAGCTATTTTGATGCGAGATGGCCACCCGACTGCTTACATAAGTAAGGTTTTATCTTTAAAAAATCAACTAATATCCATGTATGAAAAAGAAATGTCGGTCATTCCATTTGCTATTAAAAAGTGAGAACCATATCTAGTGAATTAGCATATTATAATTAAAAAAAAATCATCAAAACGTGAAACACCTCCTAGAACAAAAAGTCACTGCCCCATCTTAGCAAGCATGGATTGTCAAGCTCATGTAGTTTGATTATGATATTGTCTTCTAACAGGGGAAGGTAAATATTATAATTGATCCTCTATCCAGGCTACCTTCAGGGAAATTAACAAACTAACAACTAAAATATTGCCGTCCGAACTACTTAAGAGAGTGGAAGAGTCATGGGATAAGGATGAACACCTCAACCTATTATAACAGAAAACAACAAGACCTCAATACCTATGAGGTGCATTCATGACTTCAAAATAAACTTCAAAGGCCAGGAAGGTATGTGATGTGAAAGGATCCTGCCTTGAGACAAGACCTCATTGCCTTATTTCAAGATTATGCTATAGATGGTCATTTAGGAGCCAGTGTAATAACCAAAAAGTTGGCTTCAATTTTTTATTGGAAAGGGGTTTGGAGGGATGTTAAAAACTACATTCGTAATTGCTCAAATGGTCAAATATTCAAACTTGAAAACATAGCTGCTTATAATCTATTACAGGCATTACCAATTCCCTTGGGGGTGTTTATAGACATCTTTCTAAACTTCATCAAGGGTCCGCTTAAATCTCATTGAAAGTCTGTCATATTTGTGGTAGTGGACATACAAGTATGTTCATTTTATGGGCATGAATAAACCTTTTTCAGTAATCATAGTATCTCAAACAACCCTAGATAATATCTACAAATTACATAACATGCCTAATACCATAACCAGCGACAAGGAATAGTCTTTTTTAGCAATTTTTAGAAGGAGTTAATCAAGCTGCAAGGATGAGATTGTATTGTCTATAACATACCATCCTTAAATGGATGGACAAACCAAGGTTGTCAATCATTGCCTAGAGAATTATCTACAATGCAAGGCAAGGGATAAACCACATATACATGGCTTTAATGGTTGTCATTAGTTGAGTTCTGGTACAACACTTCTTATCATTCAAGCATCTCGATGTCCCCTTTTGAGGTTTTATATGAGTACACTCCTCTCATCCATGTTCCGTACTTCCAAATAACTCCAGGTTGAAGTTGTTCACACTTTTCTACGATCCTAGGAAGAAACTATTCCACCTTACTATAATTGAAGAATTCTCACATCCATATCACTGATGCTTGAAATCAAAATTTGAAAAGAAAAGATAAATTTGCTAGCTAATTTGAATACATCAAAGAGATAAGCAACCGTTCAAATCATTCTTATGGGACAAAACTATTGATATGAACTATTCTCTGCTAATTGATGTAAAAATCTTGTCTGTTCGACATGTAATATTCTTTAATTTACTAAGATTTTGTACATAAAGTATTGCTCATTGCAAACATGTCGAAGAGAAATTAAATAACGGACCCCAAATGTTCACAGGATCACATCAAGAGACTGGTTTATCCATAAATATAACTTTCATTTTCCTAAAATGAAAACTGGGTTCGTATGAAAATCTGTAGATTCAATTTCCAGTTGTAATGCTTGAATCAATGGCAGAGAAGATGTGAGTCGCACTATTTTTGCCCGACGACTGAAATGAGTCAGAAGTTTCATAAGCTTCATTACTCGTAGTGAAAGCAGCAATTATAAAGCTTTCAGGTGCTACATTTGGCAATACTGCATCACCATCCAGATACTGCATCACCTGCTTCATGCTAGGCCTTGTTTCTGGGTTATAGTCTAAGCAATAGAGCCCTAATTTCAGAACCAAACTCATTTGCCCTCTGTCATATATGCCCTCCAATCTAGGATCACTGGCATCAAGAATATCTCCGCTATACCAGAAATCAACAACCCAATCAACCAAATTTTCCTTTCCAAGCTCTATAGGCTTCCTTCCACAAGCCACCACAAGCATACAAACTCCAAAAGCGTATACATCTGTACCGGTAGTTGCCTTTCCAGTTTTAAGCATCTCTGGAGCCAGATAACCACTGTGCCTACCAGGTTGGTGGTTTGTGGGTGGCTACCATGATCGTATAATCTAGCGAAACCGAAATCTCCCAATTTTGCATTTAGATCACCATCCAAAAGAATATTGCCAGGTTTTATGTCTCTATGTAAAACAACTTGTTCACACTCTTCATGGAGGTAAAGGAGGCCAGAAACTACACCTCTGAGAATCTGAAACCTCTGAAACCAGTTTAGGCCTGGCTTTTTATTGCTGTATAAAATTTTGTCAAGGCTTCCATTAGGCATATATTCATAGACCAATAGAAGTTCTCCTTTTCGCCTGGAATATCCCTGGAGTTGCACCAAGTTCCTGTGCCTTAGCCTTCCCATGCTTACAATCTCTGCTACAAATTGCTTCATCCCTTGATCCAAGTCGAGGGTGATTCTCTTGACTGCGATTTGCACATTCGAAGAAGGAAGTACGCCTCTGTACACCTTTCCGAAACCGCCTTGCCCGATGACCTCCTTGTCTTTGAAGCCTTTGGTTGCTTCATACAGATTCTTATAGGAGAGCCTATGGGGACCATATACTTTTTCCCACTCTTCAAATACTTCTTCATTTTTATTCTTCCTCACAATGTAAACAGCTCCACCAATTATTATAAGCACAACCAGTGCGGCTACAGGCAAAATGATGATCAGTGGATCTGTTTTCCCACTTGCTTTCCTGGTGGGTGGAAGAGAAGGAAGCTTTGAAATGTCAAGGCTTTGTGATTGCCCAGTTTCATTGAAGCTCCACCCGAGAATGTAGTGCTCACTTTCACGGGTACCAGTTGAAGCAGAGAAACCAACATACATAGAGTCCAAAAGAATTTCAGATAGATCGATCAATTTTGACAAGAGAGGCTTTTTGGGTTCTGGGATTCTAATTGGAGCAAGGGTTACATTGAGTAATTTCTCTACCCATTGTAGTCTATCCAAATCTGTGTTGGATTTCCACTAGCCAGGTCCAGGCTTTCGTTCTTCCCTTCTTTATCAGAAAAATAAGCTGCTGGCGCAGAGTCAACGGAAGTCAGGCTGTTCACATCAATCCCCACACGGTTTCCATTAATATCTTCAAATTCAACACTTTGTACAGTGTCAAGCTCAACCGCGAAGATATGATTTGTAGAGTGGCCATTGTTGGAAATATTGAAGAGCCCAAAATATCCAGTTGCAACAGCTTTACTGAAGTCCGTGGTGGGTGAGATGACAAAAGCCATGCCCTGGCCACTGAGATCAAACTCTGGTGGAACTATTGCAAATACAAAATTGGTGGAGAATGAAAGAGATTGAGAGGAAGATATGTTGAACTTGATTGGGAATTGATAGAAAGCACGCCCAGTTTGAATCTCAGAAATGTTGGTTAGCTGCAATAAACCCCTGGGGAGGACGTTTGCTATGCCCCCAAGACGCAGTTTGGCTTCATTGAAGCCATGATAAATGAACTGATTTTCATCTTGAGCGATAGCAATGGAAATCAAGCAAAGATAAAGAATTACCCAAAAGTGCAGGGATCTTCTGGCTGCAGCCATATAAGAAAGGGGTAGTTCTGCGTTTTTCAAAGAGAGAGATGCTGCTGTTAACTAATCTCAGATATTAAATTAAAGAAGACGATTCATTCAGAGTTAAATGTAAATTTAAACGCCTATTGGTTCTTCAGGACTCTAGAGCCTGATTCATGAACTTGACCGGATCGAAACCGGCCCAGATAAAACCGGAATCGGAATCAAAACCAGATTTTGATGGTTCAGTTCCGATTTATATAATTTTAAACCGTAAAACCGTCGGTTCAAATCCTATTTATGAACCGGCGGTTTACATTCTTTTGAACTGGTTTTTTTATTTTTTTAAATTTAAAAAAAAAACCAACAGTTCTCTACAAATAAGAAAGGGATCGGCCCCCTGCGTATTTTCTAAATTTCGTTTCACCCCCTTTTAAAATTTTTTTTAAAATTTTTCCTATATATATTCATTTAATCTCTCAACTCTCTCAAACTAAATCCTTCAAACTCTCTCATTTACTCTCATTCACATCCTTTCAATTCTTAATATTCTCTCAATCTTTCAATCAAATTCTCTCAAATTTAATTAAATTCTTTTTTTATTAATTTCAATTTCAATTTTTATTATACAATTCATAATTAATTATAGAATTTATTCCTATAATTAATTTGATTTATTATTTTTTTAATCTTTCATAATTAATCATATAATTTATTTATATAATTAAATTTATTTATTATATAAAAGTGGATAGTTTAAGAGTCGAATTACGCCAACAAGATATAAAAGTGAACTTCAATGAAGAATCGCTTGATTTAACTACGGATAGTTCGATGATGAGAAATAATAGTCAAGATAACGGAGGTGAATGATAAGGTAAGGGGGTACTGTCGGCTATTGATTCTTCTAAACCCCAAGAAAATATGTAGGAAGCTTAATTGAAAAATTAAATCTAAGTCTTTCTTTTAATTTTCAATTATTATAATTAATAATTTAAAAATAAAATTAAGATCATGTATTAAAATTGATGGTTCAATATCGGTTTCGAACTGAGGTCATGAATTGGAACCATCGGTTTTGAACCGGTTACAAACCGTCCTATTACAGTTTTGATTCAGAGTCCTTATTTTTTCGAATCGTAAACCGGTGGTTTCAAACCGAAACCGTCGGTTCATGAACCGTGACCAGGGCTACACTATAGTGTATATTAAAAATTAATTATCTAATCTTTAACTCTAATACTGCCACTTATATTATACAAGACTGATTTGCTTATAACATTCGGTGTAACAAATCTCATCAAGAGCAAGGATCATTCTTTTAATAATTTATTGATTCCAAGAATTGATAAATGCCAACAAGAAGTTCCAAGAAGAAGGAACTACAACTATTCCATGTCATGACCATTGTTACTCTAATAAAATTATATTTATATATATATATATATATATATATATATATTAAATACATATTTTATATTTGTCATCAAATGATTTAATGATTATAAATTAATGATAAAATAACATTTAATCACGTAATGATACATATAAATGTATACTCATTTGTGTACTCAAAATGAATATACATAATATTACTCTGCGTACAAGTAAACATCTCCAAATCATATAATTAACCAAAAATAAATTTTCCATATGTTAACAGACAAGACTAGGAACATTTCAGTTTTTAACTTTACGAGCTACAAAATCAGATTATTGGTGGCATGTATGAGGTAAATAGAACTACATGAATACAATGTGATTAACCTTTCCAATCTAATTAATAATACATAAACTTGTACAAAATCAAAGTCAAGGAATTGCTTTTTTCATCAGTCAGATGAATTTCCCTTTGTTGGAGACTAAAGTCTCGCGTCTAATAAAAATAAGAGCAAAGGACTATTTCCCACCTAACTTTTGATGCGTTTCCAAAATGTCACCCACGGCAAATGAAAATCCACTTTTCCCACCCATGAGGCGTTAATTTGGATGATATCTGTTTGCATAAGGATAAAATATTCATTTTACCCTTGTTAAATGAAATGACAAAAATACCCCTCAATTTAGTCTACAAAATTCATCCCAAAATTGATGTGAGGGTTTCTCTTTCACCCCCCTTAGGTTTTAGAAACTAACATTTCACCCTACCTAAAGTTTTTAAACTTTGAAAACTAACATTTTTACCCCTAAACCTAGGGTTTCCATATTTTTCAAAATACAGCCGCCCCCTAAACATTCAAAACTAGCAGTTTCACCCCCATTCTTCAACTTCATCTCCCGACGTCGTCTTTAGTGTCGTCACCGGCTTCCTCCTTCTCCTGGTGCGACGGCGGTGGTGCAATGAAGAGATTTTCATCTCCTCATCGCACGATGTGACGAAGAGACAGAGATCTCTTCGTCGCACCACCGTGCGACAAAGAGGTCTCTCTTCGTTGACTCCACTTAGATCTCTTCGTCACTCGTCGCGTCGTCTAGATGCTACGACGAAGCATCGTCCTTCCTCTGTTCTTCCAGATCTGGGCGACGAAGGGTCGTCCTTCAACATCCTTTGTAGTCAAAGATGGGAGATCGATCGATTGCGTCGGCCGTCGATGGTGGCCAGAGAAGGAAGCAAACCCTGGGGGTGAATTCTAAACTTTTCAAACTTTGAGGATGGGTTATTTATTAGTTTTTTAAACCTGGAGGGGGGAAACGGTAAAATTTTAAAGTTTTAAATAGTAAATGATGATTTTGCCCTTGTCCCTAACTGAAAAATTAGATGGCAATTTGGTCATAGGTGGGAAAATTAGATTTTCATCTGCCGTGAGTGGCATTTTGAAAACGCATCAAAAGGTAGGTGGGAAACAGTCCTTCTCCCTAAAAATAATATATACGAGTGATATATAAGAGTTACCTGCTCTAACATTGATAGGGTAGGGAGCCATTCACATTCCAGTAATAGTTAACTAAAACATAAAAATGGTGAATAAACTTTATTTAATGTCATTTTTTTTTTTTTAGGTTTTTTTAAAGTAATTTAAATCAAAATTTCGTAAACATGATAAAGATTTGAATCTAAATCATTTTTCTAAAAGTTTTAATACTTCACTAATTTTTCTCACCCCTAAAACTTTTAAAGTCATGTTCATTGTGTAAAATACATATAAAATAATAGCTATCTCCTGAGTGTAAGCATTACAATCATTAGGTCTAATCATGTTAAAACCTTATATCTTATTCTCTTTTATATTTTTTCTTTAGACAATAAACACACTAGAGGCTTATTATATTCTAATTGTTGAATCTTTAACTTATCTTGTGCAAGACCCTAAATTGTGTATTTCAGTTGGTTGTGAAATTACTTCAGGAGTGGAAAAAGAATGAGACTTATAAGGATGATCCATTAAACTTTATTGAAAGTGGGCAGAAAGCATGGCGTGTTTGAAGTTGGGTGCCACTGGTTAACTGCAATAGACCATTGGAGAGGATTTTTGTAGTGCCATCCAGATGCGGTTTGGATTTGTTGGGTAGATGAACTGGTTTCTATCTTGAGCTGATGTCAAGAAAATCAAGTGGGCATTTAAACTATCAAACAAAGAAGTGACCTCAGAGCTACCGCCATTGAAGTATATAAGGAGGTGCTTGCAAAGAGAGACTTTGCTTTTTAACTAATCTCAAACTCTTTGTACTTCATTTCCCTACTCTTAAAGATATGACCGCAAGTTAAATTATGGGCATTTATTCATTTTTATTAAAGTAGACCTTAGCAGGCAGGGTTACACTTGAAGTAATCTGTTAGGATCTTGGGACCTTCCATACGTTAATCACAACACTTCAACAAAATAGCACACAATTTAACAAAAATATGGGTATTTAGGCTTTTTAAAATTAACAGATAGAAGTTTGAGATTTCATTATACTTTGGGTGAGATTTCTTCTAATGAAATGATTTAATTTTGTTTTTATTATTAGAAAGACTGAACTTTTTTAATTTTCCTATTAAATGGACAAATTTATAATATGTTACACAAAACCATTTCTATCACCTAATGCCGTTAAAAATTAACGATTTGGATATTCTTAGCTAACACGTACAATTATTGGGTGATCAATTTTTTTTTTTTCAATTGAAATGATTGAACTTTTAGAATTTTGTATTAAAATAAAAAAATTTTGTCAAATAAAAATGTGTTTAACCTCTAAATGTGCATTATATCATTCTTACAATTTCTCTATTATGTATCATATCTGTTTGAAATTATTTTAACTAAAATGATGTTTATTGATGTCAAGCTTCGCTTTATTTCATTTAAGTGTATGTTGTTTACATTCTTTTAAATAGAATGATGTTTTATAGAAATCTAAAGAAATTATTTTATTAGGAAAAATCCAAATAGCTTAGCGAACTCAGCAAATTCGTCAAGGGAAGAATTAAAGTTAAATGCAATTCTGTTCTAATACAATATATGAAAGGAGACTGGGGAAGAAAATTTACTAAATTTATCAATGCCCTTTGCTGAAAACCCTGCAGCACAGTTATTTCTGGACTCTTAGCCATTCTGTTTTGATAATGCTATGGAGGACAAGGCTAAAACAGAATCCATGTGAATTTGCCAGCAAGCACAAAAACACTTACCGAATAACAAGTCAATTATGCTACAAGTAGTGTCAGTTTTACTATTTCACAAGGTACAGAGACATAGTACATCATAATATCTGCATTTTCTCTTCACCTTCCAAACATTTTATGTCCTAAGGATGCAGCTATTGCATGAAAGTCTTGATTCAGCGGCCTACCACAAGGATTGAATCAACACTAGACAAGCAAAGGGAAGAACTACTTCTAGGCAATAAATCTAATGACACAATGTTAAGAGCTACATTCTCCACTGCTGTTGTGCCTATCACAATGCTATTTGGTGTTATACTTGGCAATTTTGCTTGCCCATCCAGATACTGTGTCACCTGCTTCATGCTAGGCCTAGCTTCTGGGTTAGAGTGTGAACAAAAGAGGCCTAGTTTAAGAACCAACTCCATTTGCTCTTCAACGTATATGCCTTCCAATCTAGCGTCACAAACATCAAGAATTGCTCCTTTTTTCCAGCAATCAATGACCCAATCAGCCAAATCTACCATTCCAGGTTCCATAGGCCTCCTTCCACATGCTACCTCAAGCACAAAAGCTCCAAAAGCAAATACATCAGTGCTAGTTGTTGCCTTTCCAGTCTTAAGAAACTCTGGAGCCAGAAAACCAACAGTTCCTATCAGGCTAGTGGTTTGTGGGTCACTACCATGATCATATAATCTAGCAAGCCCAAAATCTCCTAGCTTTCCATTCAGATCGGCATCTAAAAGAACATTGGCAGCTTTTATGTCTCGATGCAGAACAACTTGTTCCCACTCTTCATGGAGATAAAGAAGGCCGGAAGCTACTCCTCTGAGAATCTGGAACCTCTGAAACCAATTAAGGTTTGGTTTCATATCACCGTATAAGATTTTGTCAAGGCTTCCATTAGGCATATAATCATAGGCCAATAGAACTTCTCCCTTCCGCCTGCAATAGCCCCGGAGTTGCACCAAATTCCTGTGCCTTAGCCTTCTCATGATCATAATCTCAGCCAAAAACTGCTTCATCCCTTCGTTTGAGTTATGGTTGATTCTCTTGACTGCAACTTCTACATTTGAAGGAAGGACACCTCTGTACACCTTTCCGAAACCTCCTTGTCCAATAACCTCTTTCTCTTTGAAACCTTTGGTTGCTTTGTAGAGTTTCTTATAGGAGATCCTATGGGGACCATATTCTTTTTCCCAGTCCTCATATACCTCCTCATATTTCTTCTTCCTCACAAAGTAAACAGCTCCACCAACTGTTAACAGCACAACCGCTAATGCCAGCAGAAAAACAGTAGCAGTTCGACCTAGACCCTCAATTGTTTTCACAGGTGGAGGAAGCGGAGGAGGTGATGGAAGCTTTGAAATATCAAGGGTCTGTGCTGGTCCACTTTTGCTGAAGCTCCATCCAAGAATATAGTGATCACTTATTCGCGTACCAGTTGCTGCAGAGACACCAACATACATAGACTCCAGTAGAATTTCAGAGAGATCGATAAGTGTTGACAGCAGAGGCCTCTTTGGTTTTGAAACTTTTAGTGGAGCTATTGATACATTCAATAACTTTTCTGTTCCATTATAGTCTATCCAAATCTGTATTAGTTTTCCACTTTCTAGCTCCAAAGTCTCATTTCTGTCTTCTTTATCGGAAAAGTAAGTAGCTGCGGCAGATTGATTAGAGATGAGGCTGTTCACATCAATTCCAACATGGTTTCCATCTATGTCATAAAATTCAGGGCTTTGTACAGTATCAAGCTCAACTGCCAAGATGTGGTTTGTAGGCAGGCCATTGTTTGTACGACTAAAGAGTCCAAAATATGCACCTGCGGCAGCGCCAGTAAAGTTCATAGATGGTGAGATGAAAAAAGCCAAGCCATCGCCTCCGAAATCTGCTTCTGAAACAATGGAAAACACAAAAGTTGTGGAAAACGAAAGGGCTTGAGAGGAAGATGAGTTGAATTTGAAAGGAGAAGGGTAGAAAGCATAGCCGCTTTTAAGCTCAGAAGTGTTTGTGAGCTGCAATAGACCATTGGGAAGAATCTTTGCCAAGCCACCCAGTTGCAGTTTCGAGATGTTGAAACCATGATAGATGAACTGGTCATCCACTTGAGCAGAGGCCAAGAACAAGGATAAATTGAAGACTATCCACAAATAAAGAAATCCATGAGCTGCAGCCATTGAGAAAATGGATCTGCTTTTTGTAAAGATTTATTCTTTTCTGTTAGTAGTTTTGAACTCCCAATAAATCAGTTTTCTCCGTCTTAAGATACTCTTGCAATTCAAATTTAAGGTGTAAAGAGAGAGATTAATCTGGTTGACTCTGTAAGTTAATTTCAGATAATGACCAAAGTAAATAACCCCTTGACATTTCCAATCTTTACACATGATCTCCTGTATTCGTCTATTTTGGAAAGACTGCGAAATGAGTTTCAGCGCCATGCTGGATTTTTAAGTGGCAGGATGAATGAAACCAGATAGGCTTTGTTTATGGGAACCTGAACTCTCTATTTACTTGGTTTCTAGCCTCTCTTTTCTTGTCTTCTGTTCAAAGCTTCCAGGTTGCTGATTTTTTTTTTTTTTCTTTTTAATTGTTTGAAGTTAGATAAATGATAGAATAACTTAGCATCTAAAGGGATAACTTGAGTAGAAAACATATGAGATTTCAAGTATGAGGTCAATGGTTCAAATCCAAGATATTTTAAAATTAAATTCTTGATTTACTAATTGTTGGGTAGGTCACTAAACCCAGAGTTTTATCTTATTGGTATATTATAAACTTTGTCTTTATTTGAAATTTCTTGATATATCTCAGAACAAAAGTCTATTTACTTTGTTTTTAGCCTTTTTGTTTCTTGCCTTCCTTTCAAAGCTCCCATATTATTAATTATTTTTTCTCTTTTTAATTATTTGAATTTAGAAAAAGGGCAGAATAAATGTCTAAAAGAGTGAGATTCAAAAGAGAACAACGGTTCAAATCTCTTTAATGATATTTTAAAATTAAACTCTTAACTTATATATAGTAATTAATTCAGTTCAAAAAGTAGTCTGACTTAAATGAGATTTTCTTATTTAAAAAAAAAAAACTTAGTGCCTTGGCTTTCAACATGCTTTGAAGTTCAAATAGGGCAAAGGGGCAAAGAGATGAACAAATTTACTACTAGATACATACCATTTTTCTCACCCAACGCACACCAAAAAAAAAAAATTGAATAATGCATACAAAAATAACGATGTATTATCTTGTGATTAAATAGTTAAAAATTAAAGATAAACCAATACTCAATCACAAAAAAGACACATTATAGTTTATACGTAAAATTGTGCATATAGTTAATATTGCAATGATAAGTTTATCAAATAATTGGCTTCAAGAGTTAATATTATATGCAATAATCAATTCAGTTAAAATATAGAATTACCTCTCCTCTTCATGGAATCAGTCTCAAGTTGGACACATCATTCTGTCACTAGTCTCCTCGCCCCAGTAATTGAGCTTTCTACACAAGTAAAAACTATACACATAATCTTTCATCTCCACTGACCGAGAAATTGGATGCAACATTTCTCAGACTTTGATTCAAACTGCCACCTGATTGGAGCCACGTATGGAGTTTAATATCTTAGCGAGTGGAAGTCCCCACTGGAAGACGAATTGTTGATCTGTCTTCTTCCTTTCCAAAGACTATGGAGTCGTTCTAATGTTGCTTGTCAATATTCCATAATGTACGCTAGCTAATGGTTTTCAAGCGTAGGCCCCAATGACAATGAGGACAACCAGCCCAGCGTCGCATGTTTCATATCAGTTCTAGGAATTTTAACGAACTAGTTAAGAGCATTATGAATTTTCAAAAATGTCTGCGTGGAAACATTTTGAGTCGAAGGAAGAGCAGATGACGGGGCAAATCTGACTCCAGAACGATGTCGTTTAACAATGGTAACGAAGGAAAATTAAGTTGAAAACCTACGCGTTATAATTTCCCCAGTTGCAGCCATTTAATGTTTCCGTGTTGCCGTTAATATGTTAGGTGTTGGTAAATAAAAAAGCCAAAAGACTCATTCCCACCCAAGGTTTGGTGAAATCCCAAACTTCTCACCTATTAATTTTTAAAAACCTAAATACTTACCATTCTATTAAAATTTATTGTAAGGATTAAGGAAAAAAATATAATTTAGTTAAAAATATTAAAAAGAACTAAAAATATATCATATTTTCTTTCATAATTTAAAAATCTAATAATTTTTTTTTATCAATAATTTGAAAAGTAATTATTTTCTTTTAAGATTTTTAAACTTTCATTAGAGATGAAGACTTTTGCTATTTCTAGTCGTATTCTCTCTCTCTCCCATCCCAAGCCACTACACTAGTCCTAACATTGCCTAGCGTATCAAAAGTATTAAAGACAAAGACAAATGCTTGCGGGGACAGCTTAAGAGCTATTTTGATATAAGATGGACACCCCATTGCAAATTTAAGTAAGGTTTTATCTCACAAAAATCAATTAATATCCGTATATGAAAAATAAATGTCGGTCATTCTATTTGGTATTAAAAAGTGAGAACCATATCTAGTGAATTGGCATATTATAATTAAAAAAAATCATCAAAAAGTGAAACACCTCCTAGAACAAAAAGTCACTGCCCCATCTCAGCAAGCATGGAATGTCAAGCTCATATAATTTGATTACGACATTGTCTTTTAAGAGGGAAAGGTAAATATTATAATCGATCCTCTGTTTAGGCTACCTTTAGGGAAATTAACAAACTAACCCCTAAAATATTACTGTCCGAAGTACTTAAGAGAGTGGAAGAGTCATGGGATAAGGATGAACACCTCAACCTATTATAACAAACAAGCAACAAGACCCTAATACCTATGAGGTGTATTAATGACATCAAAATAAACTTCAAAGGGGAGGAAGGAATGTGATGTCAAAGGACCCTGCCTTGAGACAAGACCTCGTTGCCTTATTTCAAGATTATGCTATAGGTAGTCATTTAGGACTCAGTGTAATAACTAAGAAGTTGGCTTCAATTTTTTATTGGAAAGGGGTTTGGAGGGATGTTAAAAACTACATTTGTAATTGCTCAAATGGTCAAATATTCAAATTTGAAAACATAGCTGCTTATGATCTATTACAGCCATTACCAATTCCATCGAGGGTGTTTATAGACATCTTTCTAAACTTCATCAAGAGTCTTCTTAGATCTCATTGAAAGTCTCTCATATTTGTGGTAGTGGACATAAAAGTATGTTCATTTTATGGGCTTGAATAACTTTTTTCGGTGATCGCAGCAGGTCAAAAAACCCTAGATAATATCTACAAATTACATAACATGCCTAATACCATAAATAGCGACAGGGAATAGTCTTTCTCAGCAATTTTTGGAAGGGTTATTCAAGCTGCAAGTGTGGGACTGTAACTGTCTATTACATACCACCCTTAAATGGATGGACAAACCAAGGTTGTCAATCATTGCCTAGAGAATTATCTACAATGCAAGGCAAGGGATATACCACATATACATCGCTTTAATGGTTGTCATCAGTTGAGTTCTAGTACAACACTTCTTCTTATTCAAGCATTTGGTTGTCCCCTTTTGAGGCTTTATATGAGTACACTCCTTCCATCCATGTTCCGTACTTCCAAGTAACTCCAGGTTGAAGTTGTTCACACTTTTCTACAATCCTAGGAAGAAACTATTCAACCTTACTATAACTGAAGAATTCTCACATCCATATCATTGATGCTTGGAATAAAAATTAGAAAAGAAAAGATAAATTTAGTAGCTAATTTGAATGCATCAAAGAGATAAGCAACCATTCAAATCATTCTTTTGGGAACAAAACTATTAATGTGAACTATTCTCTACTAATTGATGTAAAAATCTTGTCTGTTTGACATGTAATATTCTTTAATTTACAAAGATTTTGTACACAAAGTATTGCTCATTATAAACATGTCGAAGAGAAATTAAATAATGGACTCCAAATATTCACAGGATCACACCAAGAGCCTGGTTTATCCATAAATTTAACTTTCATTTTCCTAAAATGAAAACTGGGTTTGTATGAAAATCGGTAGATTCAATTGCCAGTTGTAACGTTTGGATCAATGGCAGAGAAGATGTGAGTGGAACTAGTTTCGCCCGACAACCGAAATGAGTCAGCAGTTTCATAAGCTTTATTACTTGTAGTGAAAGAAGCAATCACAAAGCTTTCAGGTGCTACATTTGGCAATACTGCATCACCTGCTTCATGCTAGGCCTTGTTTCTGGGTTATACTCTAAGCAATAGAGCCCTAATTTCAGAACCAAACTCATTTGCCCTCTGTCATATATGCCCGCCAATCTAGGATCACTGGCATCAAGAATGTCTCCTCTATACCAGAAATCAACAACCCAATCAACCAAATTTTCCTTTCCAGGCTCTATAGGCTTCCTTCCACAAGCCACCACAAGCATACAAACTCCAAAAGCATATACATCTGTACCAGTAGTTGCCTTTCCAGTTTTAAGCATCTCTGGAGCCAGATAACCCACTGTGCCTATCAGGTTGGTGGTTTGTGGGTGGCTACCATGATCATATAATCTAGCGAAACCGAAATCTCCCAATTTTGCGTTTAGATCACCATCCAAAAGAATATTGCCAGGTTTTATGTCTCTATGTAAAACAACTTGTTCATACTCTTCATGGAGGTAAAGGAGGCCAGAAGCTACACCTCTGAGAATCTGAAACCTCTGAAACCAGTTAAGGCCTGGCTTTTTATTGCTGTAAAAATTTTGTCAAGGCTTCCACTAGGCATATATTCATAGACCAATAGAAGTTCTCCCTTTCGCCTGGAATATCCCTGGAGTTGCACCAAGTTCCTGTGCCTTAGCCTTCCCATGCTTACAATCTCTGCAACAAACTGCTTCATCCCTTGATCCAAGTCGCGGGTGATTCTTTTGACTGCAATTTGTACATTCGAAGAAGGAAGTACGCCTCTGTACACCTTTCCGAAACCGCCTTGCCCGATGACCTCCTTGTCTTTGAAGCCTTTGGTTGCTTCATACAGATTCTTATAGGAGAGCCTATGAGGACCATATTGTTTTTCCCAGTCTTCAAATACTTCTTCATAGTTCTTCTTCCTCACAATGTAAACAGCTCCACCAATTATTATCAGCATAACCAGTGCGGCTACAGGCAAAATGATGATCAGTGGATCTGTTTTCTCACTTGCTTTCCTGGTGGGTGGAAGAGAAGGAAGCTTTGAAATGTCAAGGCTTTGTGATTGCCCAGTTTCATTGAAGCTCCATCCGAGAATGTAGTGCTCACTTTCACGAGTACCAGTTGAAGCAGAGAAACCAACATACATAGAGTCCAAAAGAATTTCAGATAGATCGATCAATTTTGACAAGAGAGGCTTTTTGGGTTTTGGGATTCTAATTGGAGCAAGGGTTACATTGAGTAATTTTTCTGCCCCATTGTAGTCTATCCAAATCTGTGTTGGATTTCTACTAGCTAGGTCCAGGCTTTCGTTCTTCCCTTCTTTATCAGAAAAATAAGCTGCTGGTGCAGAGTCAACAGAAGTCAGGCTGTTCACATCAATCCCCACATGGTTTCCATTAATATCTTCAAATTCACCACTTTGTACAGTGTCAAGCTCAACCGCGAAGATATGATTTGTAGAGCGGCCATTGGTTGAAATATTGAAGAGCCCAAAATATCCAGTTGCAACAGCTTTACTGAAGTCCGTGGTGGGTGAGATGACAAAAGCCATGCCCTGGCCACTGTGATCAAACTCTGATGGAACTATTGCAAATACAAAATTGGTGGAGAATGAAAGAGATTGAGAGGAAGATATGTTGAACTTGATTGGGAATTGATAGAAAGCACGCCCAGTTTGAATCTCAGAAATGTTGGTTAGCTGCAATAAACCACTGGGGAGGACGTTTGCTATGCCCCCAAGACGCAGTTTGGCTTCATTGAAGCCATGATAAATGAACTGATTTTCACCTTGAGCGATAGCCATGGAAATCAAGCAAAGATGAAGAATCACCCAAAAGTGCAGGGATCTTCTTGCTGCAGCCATATAAGAAAGAAGTAGTTCTGCCTTTTTCAAAGAGAGAGATGCTGCTGTTAACTAATCTCAGATATTAAATTAAAGAAGATAATTCATTCAGAGTAAAATGTAAATTTAAACGCGTATAGGTTCTTCAGGACTTTAGAGCCTGATTCATGAACTTGACCCCCCCACAGGGTCAAGTTATGACAATGAAGTCCAAGTGAGTATTTAAATTTCCATTTCAAAGCTCTAGATGGATGAGCCAATTTTATTGTCATTCGTCTCTACTGAAACGCCAGGTCATAAAAGCTAATTAACTTAACATGAATAGTAAGGCAGTTAACTGTGTTATTGAGCACTAGATTTATTTACGAAATGTAGGAACTACAGAAGAGCTCAGTAAGAAAACCTGTCTGCAATGAGCGATAATTGTGGATACATGTGTCACATTGACTAAGCAAAGGTGTGTTAACTCAGGTTTGGAAAAATTTTCGAATTAAAAAAAAAAGAGAGAGTGAGACTTTGTCAAACACCAAGGTAAACGCAACCATTTTATACTTCATATTTGATCAAATCAAATCAAACTAAAATATGTGGTTTGATCTGGTTAAGAGTATGGTTAATCGGATCGAATTAAAAAAACTAGTTTATTGACTAATTTGACATTATTTTGAACGAAATCGAATTTTTGATTAAAAGAAAATCATAAACTAAAACCGAATCAAAAATATCAGTTAATCAAATCAAATTTGTGGTTAATCGGTTTTGAACCAAAATTTAGAAAGTCACCCTATTGTATTATTTTTCTATTCAAAATTTTCAAAAATGGTTTGATACTTGATTATTTTTGTTGATTTTTTTCGAAACTGGTTTGGTTTAGTTAATTAGTTTTTTAAAAAAAGACAAACTAGTGACAAAAAATCGGTTTTAAATTGGTATGCAAACTTGTTTCTTAAATAACATATTTTTTGGTTTAATTTTGGGTATAAATATCAACACGATTTAGTTATTGGATAATTTTAAACACTTCTGAATTTGATTATTGCATATATGTGTAAAGTGATGCTAAAAGAATTTGACTAATAAAAAATAAATTTCAAGCATTTATTCACAGAGTTAATCAGTTTGATGAGAATACAATTAACCAAATGCCAACCATCTACTCACATTTGTAATTCATCATATTTTCAAGTCTTTAGGTTCCTGCTTGGAGTCTACTTTATTCACACTATTGAAATTTTGTTTCCTACATACACCTAAACAAATGTTTCTTGGGTGGACTTGTACTAAGATTTTTTGAGGAATATTTATACATTTAATCATGTATAGTACTGTCATTTGCTCTCATCTTACAGTAAAAAAGGATGAATTTCCTTCCTTTTCTATCATAAAATCATCATCACATTCAAAATCCCCGCATATTTCCGGTGAAAATGAACCATGGGTAAATGATCTAGTAGTTAGGCTTATATTATCACAACACAAACCCAAACACAATACAAATAATTGTCAAACAAACATTAACTAGTTAATTGACCTAATGGAAATAATTGCCTGGACCGTAGTTTATATGAGCTTGAAACAATAATCAATCCTTATAATTAATGAATGTGGAAAAATAAAATTAATTCAATCACGGTATGCCAATTGGGTTTGGTTTGCCAGACCTAGTTTTCTAGATTGTTGCTTGACCCATCACATTCAAAGTGACCAAATGCATTGTTTGTGAAAGAAATGGTAAATTTTTATGGGTTGGTCACATTCATAGGGACCAACTCACGTTCATATTAATTGAGAGTGTCCACATCATCCATAATATATCAACTAAAGTACACAATTTTAGAAAAAGGTAAATGGTGCCAAAAAAGCAACTAATGTGAACCCAGTGACCCCTAATGAATAAACAACATGTAATTACATTCATTTCATGCTGGGAACGACTCAAAAGTCAAGCAATTAGCAATTACTCAAATTATAATTACCAATTTAAAAACAATATCTTGTATGATTCGACGATAAATCTAGCTATGAGAAAGGAATAATGTTATATGTATATATTTTTAAATACACATATAGGTATATATAGGAGGTGTCATTATGTGACTGAACATTATTTTATTCTTGATTTAAAATTATATAATCACGTAATGATATATTATCTGTATACCGATTTGTAAATTTAAAAGTATGTGTATATGGTTTTATTGATGAAAAATTGTGAACTTATAACATAAGATTCAAACTTACCTAAGTGAGCTAAAATTCAATTTGTTCAAAGACACACACTCTCACTCGCACAATCTTCTTGAGATTAGCATGACCCATTAAATACAACAATTAGGTAATTAATTTTTAGCCTTATGTGCAAAACTAAATGAAACCCTAATGAAATCAAACGAAATTCTAAACCAAATGAAATCAATATTTATAATAAACATATATTTACTTGTTTGTTGTTTTCCTCTCACTAACACTAATTTTTTTTGTAGTATTAATTGAAAAAAAAAACATGATATTGTTCTATTTATTATTTTTAATTGATTTTATTTTTTATTTCCTCGAAGGTAGTCACACTCATAATATTAATTTTTGATTATGTTGTCTTTCTTATAAGTTAATTATTAAAACTATGTGTACCCATTTTAATTACATAAATAATTACATATTTAATATGTGACATCAAGTGATTAGGTGATTTTGAATTAAAAATAAAGTTATACATAATTATATGATAATATATTATGTATATACATATTTATGTACTCAAAAGTTAGTACACATATTATTGCTCTAAAGTAATTTTGTAGGTTAAACCATTAAGATTTAATTTTATGATTTTTTATGTTATGCGAGACTATTATTTCATGACTACTGTTTGAACGAAATTCATATTGTATTACTTATGCAGATTACCTTGAAAGTATATTAATTAAAAAAAAAATTTTGGTAAGTCGAATCAAGGTTTCACAAATGTGACAAAAGTTCAAACTTAAACTTTCTCTTTGAAAATTCTAATACTTCATCAGCTTTGTTAACCCCTAATATTAATTTAAAATTTATTGAATGATGAAATCATATATGTTATCATGTTTATCTTAGTTGAACTTTCCACATTATGCCATTAGTTATTTTGTCAATCACCACCATTATGATAATCTTTTCACAAAAATTACATTGAATTAGTGTTAAATCATATTGATCATTGTCGAACGATTTGGTAATCTCAAATTAAAATATCATATGTACCACTGTTTGCAAAAGAATGTATTTCATAGATATTAGAGTAATCATCTATATGAAGTCTTTTTGATAGACCAATCTAATAAATATGTCTATTCAACGTGCACTCATATGTTACATTAGGTTGTCAACAAACAACTTTGACACATAAAATTTGTTACTATTTTTCAGTAAAATTATTCAACACTATTATAATTACAACCATATTATTTATGCCTAAATCAGGATAATATTAGGGTTGTGAATGTTTTTTAAATGCCACCATATGTAACATAAGTGCCTTATGATCAATTGACACACATTGATCCTTTCGTCATGGTTCTACCATGGAAAAAACATTTATTTTGGCATACATGTAAACATATACATTTACAAATAAAGATTAATACTGAGAGTTGTATAAATATGACTTAATATGGAGTAATATCGTTAAAAAAATTGACTCTAAAACACCAACTCTGGTATTATATAGTACAAAAAAAATATATATTTTGATAATATTAAAAGTAACTATTTCGTATATAACTCTAGGGAATGGTAAGTCAAAAAAAAAAATCGTCACTATATTTTTTCTACTAAAAGAGGTTATATTGTCAATATAACTATTTCGTATCAAATTCTGATATGTAATACCTTCTTTTTATCCTTTAAATACGAAGGGCCAACATAAAGAGGGAAAAGTGTAGAGATAGCATTTCATTTACGTGCACACAAGAAAAGACTTACCATTCCCTAGAGTTAATTATTACCTTAAGAATATCATTGTTCAATGTTACATTCTTTATAAGATATTAAGATATATTTTATCGTATTACCAACAATTAATAATGTATCGAAGATATAAATTTCTGATTATCGAACCAAACTAGATTAAAAATCTTTTGGGTTATTTTTTTATATATTTATTATATTTTACACTATAGTGTATATTAAAAATTAATTATCTAATCTTTAATTCCAATACTGCAACTTATATTATACAAGACTGATTTGCATATAACATTCGGTGTAACAAATCTCATCAAGAGCAAAGATCATTCTTCTAATAATTTATTGATTCCAAGAATTGATAAATGCCAACAAGAAGTTCCAAGAAGAAGGAACTACAACTATTTCATGTCATGACCATTGTTACTCTAATAAAATTATATATATATATATATATATATATATATATATATATATATATATATATATATATATATATATATTTTAAATACATATTTTATATTTGTCATCATATGATTTAATGATTATAAATTAATGATAAAATAACATTTAATCACGTAATGATACATATAAATGTATACTTATTTGTGTACTCAAAATGAATATAAATAGTATTACTCTGCGCACAAGTAAACATCTCAAAATCATATAATTAACCAAAAATGAATTTTCCATATGTTAACAGACAAGACTAGGAACATTTCAGTTTTTAACTTTACGAGCTACAAAATCAGATTATTGGTGGCATGTATGAGGTAAATAGAACTACATGAATACAATGTGATTAACCTTTCCAGTCTAATTAATAATACATAAACTTGTACAAAATCAGAGTCAAGAAATTGCTTTTTTCATCAATAAGATAAATTTCTCTTTGTTAGAGATTAAAGTCTCACGTCTAATAAAAATAATATAAATGAGTAATATATAAGTATGATAGATTGGATCTTAATATAATCCAATTAATTTTATGTAATATGAGTTTTGATGTCCACGTTTATAAGCCCAAAATACTAATTTGCTTGAAGTATTCTTCCGTCGTTTTCTTCTTCTTCTTCGGTAACTGCAACACAGATTATCTTACAAGAGATTAACTAATCCGTTACAAGAATTATGAATAAAAACGAGATACAATAAGTAATATTGATTCAAGATAGTGATGATGAAAAGTCTCACTTTCATGAGCATTGGTTGAGACAGGAATATTGCTTGCCGATGAGTTTGAAGCCGAATGTGAAGGTGAAGATCGGGAGGGTTCTTCTTTCCAAAGAAAAGAAGTTACAGCCTCCCTCACCTTCTCCACCACACCCACTTCTCCAGGACTTCTTTTCGGACTCATTGCTTCAGTTATCACTTGAGAAAGTGCTCTCTCATCTTCCCCAGGCTCAAACTTACTCTTTATATACTCCTTCACCGAAACGCCCTTATCCCATTTTTGCCCAGCTGGACTGGCAGGCTTCTCGGCTTCAAGCGCAGGAAGCTCTTTAGCTTCTGGAGCAGCTGGGGATGAAATTGTAAGGCCTTGAATCTTTGAAGCAATTGCATGTGTTGCATCCGATACTGTGGTATATGCCGGAGCCAGCTTCTCAGTTACAGTTTCTGTTAATGTCTTGTTAGGAGGCGGAGTAGTTTTGTCTGGAGTAGCCGGACTACTAGTCTGCTTCGGAGAAGTAGCAGCAGTAGTAAAAGTAGCAGGCGTAGTAAAAGTAGCAGGCTTCTCCTTTTCTTGTTCAACACTACGGTTGACACTGCTCGCCAAAACTTGTTTCTCAGAAATTGCAGGAATTTCTCTTGGATGCTGCCTTGCATGCTCCTTATACCCCTCAGGAGCCAACTCCGATTCGTACACTGGAAAGATTAAACGTTTTGAAAGGATTAAAAAATCAAGAATCCTGACATTAGTGATCATATGAATAAAAGAATAAACACTTCTGCGTAAACTGATAATTATAAGGGTTTAGTTAAGATACTTGGGGCTCCAAGATACTCTGCATCTTCTTCTTCATCTTCGTCTTCTAAGCTAACACCCCATGAAGGTGTGGTGTTGCCTTCCTCACTATGCTTCTTTTTGCCACTGAGACTGTGTCGTAATTTCTTTGCTCTTTCCTTAACTTTAGCCAGAACTGATTTCTTTTGATGATGGGTGTGATCTTCTTCAGGGTCATGTTCTCTTCGAAATGCCGGTGAGTGAGGTGACCGCCTTGAAGCTTCACCTATTGTACACACATTAATCTTGTTAGAATGGAATGTATATATATAACTCAGATTGAGCAAAAACATATTCGAAAAACGCTCTTTCAACAATTATCTGTTATTTTTTGTAATTATAAAATTATGGGCTTACCTGCCATAAGGTGTTCAACAGGTGGGGATGCTGGGGATCTGGGATTTTCTCCATGTTTTTTCAGGTCAATTGGAGTTAATGCTCCATACGTGGAATTTGGAGGGTCTTTCATTGTTGCAGACTGAGATCTCCGTCCTAGAATTTTATCTATAGGTTTTCAAGCTATGGAAGAGGGATATTTAATAAAAATGAATGTTAAACAAGAAGTACTTTCCGGTGTTCTCTCATGGAAATTGACATGGGCCACATACCCTGAGATGTTTGTGGGGCTCTATTTTTATACGGCAAAATTTGGATAATGTAATTTGCTCGCCACCAGCAAATCAAAAGTGATTTTCTCTTAAAATACCAAATTTGACCAGGCCTGCATCAACCATCGCTCCTCATTTCTTGGGGAGAGAAATTTCTGTTGTTGAGTTTTCCTGTTTTACCAAATATAAGCGTTCATCAGTAACTTACAAAGGAAAGTGCAATTTTTCAACTACAGATGTCAAAACGAAAACAAATCAAGGCATTTTCTGTATGTTTTTGCACCAAGTATAAGTGATTCTCTTACAGCAAGCAAATTAACTTGGACCTAAAGTTCAACTCTAGCAGAGAAAACATGAATATGAGCTCAAGCTTCTGAAGTATACTATTTTGATTTCCAATCAAAGCTGTATTTGAGAATTTCTTAACCTTCGGCAAGCATCGAAATTCCAGCACAATTATGGTCAGGATTAAACCTAACAGCTTGCCTTCGGAAACTTCATATCAAAATGGCAAACTCTGAAATGCTTCATTCTTCACTTGGGACGTGAAACAAATGGTTAAGCTAACTGAGACAAGATGCATTAACTTATCCTTCTTCTAAATTTTTTAAACTTTACAAAAATATTCCTCCTTCCAAGTGCGATTATTTGAAAACATTATCTCTGACAATCCCAAGTGACTCCACTATAAACTTATGCCCACCAGTCATAAAATGCACTTTCACGATCTTTCCCAATCAGTAGTGAAATCAACAAATGATAACTAATTTGGAAATGCGCCTAAAGGGATAGTTTAAGTGACAAAAAAGAGAGAATCCAAATATGAAAGTAAAAGTTCAAATCCTTTGCGACCACATTTCATAAAGTCAAATAAATTGATCAACTCTCTTTCATGTCAATACTTGAAAAGAAAGTTTCGGAGAAGTTGTTCAGGCAGGACTCATTAGTGCCTGCAAGGCTATTGCACCATCCCAATAACCCGCCATTTTAAACACATTTGAGGGTATTACATAAGTTGCAGGATCGTTAGTGCTTGCAGTGCTTTGTAGACTGATGGTCCTGGATCTATGGGCATACTGCTAATAAAGGACTCTGCTTCATTGAGATACCCAGCTCGACCAAAAAGATCTACAACAGTGGCATAATGCTTTATTTTGGGGGGTTCAACTGAAGCATCATTTTTCATCAAATAAAAAAACTCGAGTCCCTTATCTATGAACCCAGCATGGCTGCAAGCAGACAACATAGCAAGGAATGTGGTACCATCAGGTTGGATCTCAGTTCTTCGCATTTGTTCAAACAACTCTACAGCCTCTCTAGCATACCCATGACGAGAACACCCTGATATCAGTGAATTCCATGAGATTACGTCACGCATATTCATGGATGAGAACACCTTTTTTGAATCCTCAATAGTACCACATCCTGCATACATAGACACGAGCATTTTGAACAGGGACATTTCTAGCATACCCTGATTTGAAAATGAGAGCATGCATTTGCTTCCCCTCTCTGAGACCTGAAAACACTCCTGTTGCACCAATTATGCTAGTAAATGTAAAATAGTCTGTTTCATTCCCTGATCATCTCATTTCAGAGAAGCAATTGAGGGCTTGCTCACCGCACTCAAAATTACAGAAACCAGCAATGACCGCATTCCATGAAATTTGCTCCCATCTTGTGACACCAGAGCACACTTTCTGAAAATCCTCCAAACTACAATTACATTTGGAGTGCACAGTCACAAGGGTGACCATTATATAGATATTAGACTCAAAACCTTCACGAATTACCTGACCATGATCTGTCTGCAACAATCCAAATATTCCATACGAGAAAAAGAACTCATAAAACTGTTATAAGTGACAATATTAGTTCTCAAGCCTAAACGCATCATTTCTCGAACTAAAATCATTGCCTGGATAGGTTGTCCATTCTGCGCATACCCAGTAACCATGGTAGTCCTAGTAATAACATTTTTTACCTGCGTTTGATCAAAAACCCGTCTTGAGTCCTCAACATTGCAACATTTTGAGTACATATCAACCAAACCTGTCTCCACAACAACATTATTAGGCCAGAATATGTTCTGAGCTGGCTCGATCTTAAAAGTTGATTCGACTCAATTTAATTCCACTCAAATTCGTTTGATTAAAATTCAAACTGAATTCAAACCAAAAGATTTCGCTCATTTTTTAATTAGAGTTAAACTTGAGCTAAAGGGTGTTCAACTCGATATAGCTCGAATTCAGTTCGATTGAAGAATGTCATGATATAGTTTCTTGTGTAAATACTCTTACTCTAATTGCAAGAGACTTAATTGTCACCACAGTAAGAACTTTATTAAATTATATTCAAACCTGTTTTTCATATTTTCATATTTTCTAAATTTCATTTCTGTCTTATCATCTTCTAAATAAAGAGATCATTTTTTAAATGTTCCAACTGGACATATAGATGAGACAATCTCTAATTTTCAATACGGTCTAGATATAACCCAAGCCGGTTTGGTCTCGAAAATTGATTCGGTTCGATTTAGCTCAGCTCAAATTTGTTTGATTAAAATTCGAATTAAACTCGAACTGAAAATTTAGCTCGTGCTCAGCTCAAATCCAACCCTAAACATTATTATAGAACCCTAATTTCAAACTTAGACCATGAACCTCAGCCTCAATCACTCCATCTTCTAACTGCGAGCACCCTACCAAAATAACAGAAACAATAAATGCTGCTGGTTCTATTCCCACTTCAAACATCTTGATAAACAATTCAACAGTAATATCGGGAGACTTAACATGTAAATAACCAGAAATTAAAGAGTTCCAAGTGACTATATTTCTCTAACGCATTTCATCGAACACTCTCTGAGAACTTAAGATTTCTCCACATTTTCCGTACACACCAACAAGAGCAGTGCATATATAGAGATCTGAAGAGAAACCCATTTTCACAACGAGTGAATGTAGCTGGATTCCCACATCAAGTGACCCCCAATCTCGCACAGTATGATAGAATTTTATTGAAAAAGTACGGATTGCGCGGCGAATCATTTAGTTGTTGCAACCGAGGGACGTCGTGTAGACCATCTGGAGCAGATACGCCGTCAATGAAAGTGGATATTTGGTTGTTCAAGGAGACAATATCATCTTCAGGAACATAATGGTGATTAACCGTCGTTAGAGCGCGGGAAAAAACTCATTGATTGATTTTGGGGCTTTCGCTAAGGCGCATGGTACTCGCAGGTTCATATTATCAACATTATCTCCCCATTGATTGATTTTCTAAGTACGTATGCATGAATCGTTTCTGCCAATGTGTATACACTACAGCAGTAGTGGTTCGGTCGTTCTTGTTGTGAATGATAAGTCGTCCATCTAAGAGTTATAAAAACGTCGAGTCGTTCGCCCAATTTTACACATTGTTTTCTTAAACCCCTCTCTCTCTCTCTCTCTTTTTCTGCTTATCCATTCTCTGTTCTTCTTTGGCTTGCCTTCTCTGTTCTTCTGTGGCTTGCCTAAATAAACACAATGTCCTCATTAGCCGCTCCCACCACCCACCTCTTCCCTACCACCACTTTCTCTCGCCGTAAATTAGCCTCTTCCTCTTCCCTCACCCCACTCGCCACTCCTCTACAATGCAATCTCTCCTCTCAAAGCCCTAATAAACGTTCCGACAACCCTGCCAATTACGCTAATGTCCTTAAGACCCTGTCTAAACCCCTTATCACTGCTTCCGCCACCACTGCCACTCTGTTCCTTCGTCTCACCCCCATTCTCAGTGATGGAGACAGTGGAGGTAGTGGAAATGCCAGATTTGGTGATGATGGTGGTGGTGGTGGTGGTGGTGGCGGTGGAGGAGAAAACGTGGGGGGGAATGGTGATGATGGTTTCTGGAGAAACCTACTTTGTCAAGATTCAGCGATTGCTGATGAAAATAACGAGTCACAGGAATGGGACTCTCACGGTCTCCCAGCGAATATTATTGTTCAACTCAGCAAGCTCAGCGGATTCAAAAAATATAAGCTTTCAGATATTCTGTTCTTCGATCGGCGACGTGGCGTCACCGTGGGAACTGAAGATTCTTTCTTTGAAATGGTTTCTTTACGTCCTGGAGGAGTTTACACAAAAGCCCAGCTTATGAAAGAGCTTGAATCTTTAGCCACTTGTGGGATGTTCGAGAAGGTTGATATGGAGACTAAAACGAAACCTGATGGTACATTAGCATTGACAATATCTTTTTTGGAGAGCACGTGGCAGTCAGCTGACAGAATTAGGTGCATAAACGTAGGCTTGATGCCCCAATCAAAGCTTGTTGAAATGGATCCTGATATGACCGATAAAGAGAAAATGGAATATTATACGAATCAGGAGAAGGATTATAGGAGGAGGATTGATAAGGCAAGGCCGTGTTTGTTGCCTCTTACAGTGCATAGGGAGATTTTGCGGATGTTGAAGGACCACGGAAATGTAAGTGCGAGGTTGTTGCAGAAGATAAGGGACAGGGTGCAGAAGTGGTACCATGATGAAGGGTATGCCTGTGCACAAGTGGTGAACTTCGGGAACTTGAATACGAGGGAGGTGGTTTGTGAGGTTGTGGAAGGGGATATAACTCAGTTGGTAGTGCAGTTTCAGGATAAGCTGGGAAATGTGGTTGAAGGGAACACTCAATTGCCTGTTGTCAAGAGAGAGTTGCCAAAACAGGTGAGATTGTAATTGATGAGTGATGATTAGTTAAGTGTTTTATTTGAATGTAAATTAAGGGGTGACGATTGCCTGTTTGTGTGTATGGTAGATGTTAGAGTTTTCTTAGTGGAATAAGTAACTGAAACTTGACTTTATTCCTCTTAAATATGACATTAGATGGTAATTTGCTGTATGTATGTGTTCAGAGTTTACTGATGCTGCAAATGTTTGGTTTATCAGTGTCTATTTTTGTACATTTAAATGCAAATGTCTGCTTGTTTTCGAACTTTTGAGGAGCTATGACTTGTAATGCAGCATGAGTTTATGTTATCATATTGGAATATCAGGTGTCAGTAGTGTCCTATGATCATTGGTGGCTGTAAGTACTGAATGAGTTAAAGTTGCATTAATGTTGGACCAGAAAACATATTTTCCCTTACACCAACTTTGATTCTCAATATCTGTCTTATTTTCAATTTATCGGGTGTTATTTTGGTTAATTCATGTGCCTGCTTCCTGTATTTAAAAGATTGATAGTCATTTGTATCATAGTCCCAAATTTCGTAATTGATGATCTAATACTCTTCTGGTTAATGTTTGAATTGGGTTTACAGCTTCGACAAGGCCATGTTTTTAACATAGAAGCTGGGAAACAAGCTCTGAGAAATATAAATTCGCTGGCTTTGTTTTCCAATATTGAGGTGAACCCACGTCCTGATGAAAAGAATGAAGGAGGAATCATTGTTGAGATCAAGCTTAAGGAACTGGATCAAAAGTCAGCTGAAGTCAGTGCTGAATGGAGTCTTGTTCCTGGACGAGGTGGACGCCCCACATTTGTATGTATATCAAATAAAAAATCTGTTTGTAAATTTATATAAAGGAACCATGACTTCTATGACCAAATTATGACACTGAATTGTCTTTATTACTTGACTCTGTTCAGGCTTCACTTCAGCCTGGTGGAACTGTTTCTTTTGAACACCGGAATCTGAAAGGTCTAAATAGATCCCTTCTCGGTTCAGTGACCACCAGCAACTTCTTAAATCCTCAGGTAATTTTTCTGAAATGTTCTTTTTGGTCCATTTTCATCTGCATGATTGTTTGTATCATAAAATGACAGCGTAATATTTTGTATAGGATGATCTTGCTTTTAAGCTGGAGTATGTGCATCCATATTTGGATGGTGTGTATAACCCTCGTAACCGTACTTTCCGTGCAAGCTGCTTCAACAGTCGGAAACTAAGTCCTGTGTTCACTGGTGGACCAGGAGTGGATGATGTCCCCCCTATTTGGGTTGATCGAGCTGGTGTCAAAGCTAATATTACAGAGGTAATATCCAGTGATTAACTGTTATTTGGCATTATTATTTTTATTTTTAAATTATAGATTAGAATGGTTGTGTTTGCATTCTGATGGATTTGTGCTTGGCAGAATTTCACCCATCAAAGCAAATTCACTTATGGTCTTGTCATGGAAGAGATAACAACACGTGATGAAAGTAGTCATATCTCTCCAAATGGTCAAAGAGTCTTGCCGAGTGGAGGAATTAGCGCAGATGGACCTCCAACCACCCTCAGTGGTACTGGCATTGACCGAATGGCCTTTTTACAGGCAAATATTACCCGTGACAACACCAAGTTTGTGAATGGAGCTGTTGTTGGTGAGAGGAACGTATTTCAGGTGAGCACATACTTCTTATAATGCAATACACATGAAATGGTACTATAATTCTCTATATTGGCTAACAATGTGTTCTAGAAAAGTATTTGTGAAAAGAAAAAAAAATTCTTGAGAAAAGGATCTCCACGTGGTTTTATCATATTTTAGAAAAAATCAATGAATAAATACAATAATCTTTGTTGCTATTTGTGTGTTTGGCCTACATCTGTGATGTGATTGTTTCAAAGCTAACATGAACATTCTGTATACAAATTATAGGTGGACCAAGGCCTTGGTATTGGCAGCAAGTTTCCATTCTTTAACCGCCACCAATTGACATTGACACGATTTATTCAATTGAAGCCAGTTGAAGAAGGTGCTGACAAACCACCCCCACCTGTTCTAGTGCTTAATGGCCACTATGGAGGTTGTGTAGGAGACCTTCCAAGCTATGATGCATTTACACTCGGGGGTCCATACTCTGTGAGAGGTTATAATATGGGTGAGTTAGGTGCAGCCAGGAACATTCTTGAGGTGAGAATTACTGAAGGCAATTATTGTTTGTAGTGAAGCACTTCATTTGTTTGTTCATGTCATATTTTTCATGAGAGGCATTTGAATACACAAATCCTTACCTGACTATTTATAGATCGAAAATATAATTTTGTGTCTAATTTCTTATAAAATGTCATATGCAGCTTGGAGCTGAAATCCGGATACCTGTGAGAAATACTCACATGTATGCTTTTGCAGAGCATGGCAATGATCTAGGAAGTTCGAAGGATGTCAAGGGGAACCCCACTGAGGTCTATAGGCGCATGGGTCATGGTTCATCATATGGTATTGGTGTCAAGCTGGGTCTAGTGCGGGCTGAGTATGCCGTTGACCACAATACTGGGACTGGTGCAATATTCTTTCGGTTTGGAGAGAGATATTAAAAGCGATTAGGTTACATAGTTTGCTTAGTACAGTCAGGCTTTTAGGTCTTTGAACTTGAATATCTGTTAGATGCTTAGACCTAATTACATGATTTAATTTGAGTTGCTTTCTTACATTTTTTTTTTTTTTTTTGGGGTCAATCTTGTGCTTTATACTTGAATTTGGCGGAGCAAGGTAAGTGGACACCAAGAAGGCTATGATTTTGGATATTGCACTACCCCCTGTTATGCATATTGTTGCTTCTGCAGTTCTTCCCCAGCAAAACCTGTGAATTTTTGTGCATATATAATTATTTTTTAAGCGTCATCCAAATCACACAGTTTGTTCTTGGAATTTTCTGTTCTTTCCTAGTATTTATATCTAAAATTTTCCCTCAAATTGTTCCACAAATAATTAGTATTGCACAGCCTCACTTCATAGTAATAGGAAGTTTCTAGCAAAAGTCAGTGTTGTAAATGTGGAGTATATGGCCAGATTAAAACAAAACAAGAATTTTTTTTTCTTGGTAACAAAGAATCTCATCTGAGTTAGATAACCCTTTTAGAAAGAATTTTTACAATAATTGAACCAAGTAATTTAAAATTTTGATCTTGATATGTTATCAAAAGATACTTGAATACATGTTTTTTTTAACATGAAAATTCTTCTTTTGCTATTCAAGTTATTTCTTGATAGTAAAACAAGAAACTTGGAGTGAAGAAGATGCCTTGAATGTCACATAATCAATTTTGGTATATGGTAATTATGGCAGAAATACTGTCTTGGCCTTTTATATCTTGCATTAAAGAATCAATGTAATTGTATATATGTTACAAGTCCTTGCTACAGACCCAATTTCTTTTTCAACTTTGCTAGAGTAGCTTCTATTTCACCAAGTTTTTCGTCAATGCTGCTTCCCTTCTCAGCTTCATTTTGCACACTACTAGCTGTTCTCCTGGTTGATGCATTGTTAAAAGGATCAACTTTTCCAGGCCCTTCCCAGCTGTTTTTTGCTTCAGATTCTGTGTCAGTTATGTTAAGCTCTTTTTCTAGGAACTCCACAAATTCTTCTCCAATTTCCTGTCAAGGTGAAAGTAAATTCACAAAGATTTGCTTATGAATATTAATATATTTCATTGTGACGTTTCAGCAAGATACTGAATTATAGGCAACGAAACAATGTCATACCGAAAATTCCTCCCATAGACTCTTTGGCTTCCCCTGTGAAGCAGCATTTGATTCCCTGTTTTGGAATTCCCCTTGAAGATCTCTCAAGCAGTCCTCTGTAGCAGAAATTCAGACTAAATTAGTACAAAATCAAAATTTCTAGTTGCTTAGTAATGGGGAAAGAAAGTAGATGCCCACAAAACTGATACATTATACAAGGCAACTTAAGGGCCTTTTCTAATGTTTCAAAGAGATCACAATATAACTACTGTTATTTGGACATCCTTCAAAAAATTACCTGTAGCATTAAATGGTTTAAGAAAATATAAACAAGCAGCTCCTATAAAGGTCGAAGAACAAAGGTCAAAAAGCCTTTTCTGTGGCAGTTGGAAGGGTCAGGAAAGACAACTGATGGATATACAAGCAACCATGAAAGTGCAATAAGATAACGCACAGAACAAACAACCTGGATATATAGAACCATCAGAAAACCCAAAACATATGCAGATGATGGAAAGAGAAGTAAGATTCTCGATCAAGTTATGTTCTTTTCATGTTCTGTTGGGATGTTTTGTACATAATAGATCAGTAGAAGTTAGAGAAAGTATTAACTATCTGGAAATATTCCATTCAGCATTTTGTCCAAAGAGTAGAACAGTTTGGAGGGATCAAGCAATTTGATTGATTCACCAGCACGATGGTCCTCCAACCTATTGTCTACAAGGGGATACTTTGAGAGCAAGTTTACACAACGAATGAGTGAAGAGTAGACAGACTGCAAACATGTTAAAACAAACAGAAGATGAATTTCATAGGCACAAAGTATTTACCAAATCCATAGAATTGTTCTCCAGTTTGGGCATTTGTGCTTTGGCTTCTTTGACCAGTAGAATAGGAAAAATCAGATGTGCGATTTGAATAATCATATTTTCTCCTAGATTCGGAATTCAGTAATGTACCGTATGCACGCTTAATCCTCATAAAAATTTCTTGTGCATTTGCCTGTATGCAACCAAACAAAGAAAAATTGAAATACAGGTTATTTATGCAAGGACAACACAATAGATTACAAGGGAAGAAAGAGAAGCCTGCTTAATTAAGTGCCTAAGGCACTAGTATCAGATTTGCATGTTCGAGCATTCAACTCTTGGAGTCTAAGACCAGTTTTTCAAATAGCTGAATATCAGACTATTTAATCAATCTCTTTATTTGTCCCCAAAGATTTTATGATTATTGAGAACTGGAATAGGCAAGATATTGAATCGATTTTTGTAGTGATCAAAGTAGCAAACTGAATCGGTTTTTGTAGTGATCCAAGTAGCAAACTGAATGAATCTTGTGGATCCAACAAACAATACAATTTTAATGAGTCCAATGACAGAGTCTTCACTGGAATTCATTACGTACCATTAATTGTTATCTCGAATTTGAGCGAAACCCACCGCACATTTCCCAAAATAAAGCAAAAAAGAAAAAAAAGAAAACCATAACTACATAAAATTGGTACATTAACCCACTTCTAATTCAACTGAGTACTGCATAAACACTTTGGAGTTTTCTCTTTTACGAGCTAAACGCATCAACAGTTTAGAGTTGCGCAGACACAACCAAGAGATTTATTAACTAAATACCTCTTTATTGACATCAGGATGATACTTCAAAGCAAGTTTCCGATAAGCCCTTTTGATTTCAGCAGCAGTTGCCGAAGGAGACACGCCTAAAACCTCGTAAAGAGACTCTCTCCGACCGGCCCTCAAAAGGGTTACATTGTTTCTTCTCTTCGTCTTGAAATCCCTATAAAGTGGTGTAAAAGACTGCGGAGAAAACACAAGAAGGCTTAAATTATCTCCATAGATGTTAGGCATTGTTAAGTTCGTGTGGTTTTGAAAGTAAAAAAGAGAAGATTTTGAAAAGAGTTGGGGAAGACAGACAAAAGTATGTGGTAACAATACATGCATATTCAATTAAGCTTGTAATTGTGGAAGAATTATAGAACTTTTGTTGGCCTGCGAGTGAGGGAATGAACTTTTGTTAGTTTTTGCTCCTGTTTTTTAATCCATGAACTGCTGATACAGTTAGAATTTTTAGGAGAACGGATCACGAAAAGATACTGCAAGTAGTCCCAGATGAAATTGTAGTCCAACGGTGAGGAAACATACACTAGATAAAATAGGCATATTTTATTATGTGAAATCAGCTAAAATAACCTTGTTTAACGGATCATTTTAAAAGTACAAAAGAAACAAAACACAGAGTTGACTTCGGGCCCTTGTTGAGCAGCTTCTGTTCTGTTGCTGACCTGGTAAATGCTCCACTTCAAGGTAAAAAAATAACACTACCCAATGAGGTTTATAATTAATTAACAAGTTAGAACAAAGGCTGTTGTGTTTCGAAGACTGAACTCGTTTCAATGGATATATGGACGGTGAAGAACAGAATGTCATACACGATGGTAATTTTTCAAGAATTGGTACTTCGAATGAAGTTTTCAGTGATGATGAGTGTATCAATGATGCACAAGGTGCTAGCCGTGAGAGATGTCTTGAACTTGGAAGAAGATACCATGCTTTGATGATTATGAATGGAATTGGCGAAATGTTTGTCTGCTAGACGTGGAGATATGTATAGTGCCATTATCTTTGTTAATAAAATGCCTCTCTTGAGGTTGCTTCTTGCAATTGCTTGATACCTGGGTTTGATGAGGCTTTTCGTTTCTTCATGAAGCTTGATAGTATAGGGTTTAGGCCAAACCATTATGCATACTCTTAGAACTTTGCGGCAGTCTGTTAGCAATTGAGGAAAGGAAAGAACTTCATGCTCAAATTGTGAAGACGCAACATTCATCTAAAACAGCAGTAGATAATGCGCTTTTGACAAGTTGTGGGATGACGAAGGATGCTGAATCTTTGCTTGAGAGTCTCATGCATAGGAATGTTACTATATGGACTACAATTATTAATGGGTTTGCTAGATGAGAGTCTGCATTACACACCTGGGCAGACATTATCATCATGGTGGCAATTCGGCAAACAAGATCCAACAGCGAAAGATTTATTACTGGATCACCGAAGAGAGCATATGTTTAAGAAATTACATAATGAGATACTTTAGTATTCATTAAGCCTAAAAGGTTCACAATTAAACAATAAGCTATTGTAACTTCCCCATATTGGAGTTTCATGTTAAACATAAATTTCTTGCATTGGTTTTCCTCAAACTAATTCCACATTTGCAGAATAGATATCAAATTTCGTTAATTGTGTAGATTTCATAAGCTTTTTTGGAAGCCCCATATGGACTTCAGGAATATAGCTAGCGTTGCAGAATTGCAATCATCACTTTGAATTAGTAATTGCCTGAAAACTGACAGAAATGAAAAAGACAATGGCCGGAAGCAGCTCCAACAATACTTCCTAAGGTTCATAAAACCCTAGTTGATAATATTGCTCAGCACATATGGACGCAGAATCGTAAGAACACAATAGCCGTTCTAATCCTAACACCGGGAAAAAATAATCTTGAAAGCTTCACATCAAAAAGAAAAAGAAATAAGGAACCAAAGGGTTAATGCAAGTAAAATTTGACACCAGCTAGCTATCAAGTGCGCCAATGATGTCAAGGGAAGAAAATTGAACAAGGCACTCTATACCCTGCAAGGTAAGAGTGTCAGTCTACCTAACAATTTTTGCATAGATTTTTTTTATTAACTCAGTTTTGTTATCAAGAAAGAAAATTTTGCATGTTCAGAATACTCAATCATAACATTTATCAATAAAGAACAAGTTAAGAATGTACTTTATAGCTTTTTGTCATCTTGGTAGACCTAGAATAGTTTGCAAGACCCTTGTGCCACCATCTGGTAAATCGAAGAAGACATGTACTGAAACTGAAGAAAGATTAACTGATCCATAATCTATTCCATACTTTGTTCAGAATATGCCTTTTAGCGGCTCTCTATGCTCTATATGAATTCAGAATCCAGTACCCAGCCACTTCCAATAAATATTAAGCTCAAACCAAGTAGCCCAATCATTTAATCTGAAAAACAAAACGAAATGCAAATAAAAATTCATGCCAGCCATTCAACTGGAGTCTGACAAATAAGTCTACACATTACTGACAGCAAGCATGAAAGACCTTGGCATTGTTTGTCAAGGCCTTGCTAAAAGAAGGAAAGCTTCAAACCTGCCATTTCATTATTATTAAATTGAAGAACACTGAAGCAAATCCCTTCAAAAGAAGTATAAGAGTCAATCTATACACATTAGAACATGGCATTCATAAAGAAAAAGCAAAGTCATACGATAACAATCACTAGAATTATATATCAGCATTATAATTCAGAAAAAACAATAGCATAACAGAGAATAACTTCGAATTGAAACATGATAAATAGAAAATGATGTTCTCAAGTTAAAATTAACTACTCAACTCCGGTAATGCCAGCATGTACACAGGATAGTTTATCTAACAATCAATCTGAAGTCTTAAAGATTTTTATAGTACTTTAACAAACCCTCATATAATGTCCACATACCTAAGAATTAATATTATTGAGCCTTTTTATCACATAACATACCCACATACGCTTTATTGGAACTAGAAGACGTACCTCTATTCAAGGCACCAACAAAAATTTCTTGTTCTTTCATTTATCACTAGAAGGCCCCAAATGATGGGGATACGACATTACCGCCCCGTGCTTATTCACCGACCAATCCTTCTGTTGCAGCATATTATTCATACCCATATTCATGCTCATATTGTACATGCTCGGGTCGAACCCATGCCCCTGGTGGTGAAACCCCTGGTTCATCATCCCATAAACCGGCATCGACATCATAGCCGATGGCGCACCATACGACCCGGGCATCGGAACTGCTGCGTGTCCATTCCCGTTATTATTACTGTTATTGTTAACGTTATTACTATTTCCACCGCTCTCGTAATGTAAACACTGGGGTGGAACCGGCGTGGACGCAAACAATTGATGGTCCGGGGACGACGGGTCGTCGTTCGACAAACCTTGCATCCTTTTCAAATATAACCGATACTTTTGCAAATGGCTCGCCACGTTCTCGCGTGTTAGGCCTTCAACATTCATCAACTGCATGATCGTCTTCGGTACCGCGTTTTTTATCCCTAGGTGGCCCACCACGTCCACGAAACGCTTGTGAAGCTGCGGTGTCCACACTAAACGCGGCCGTTTTAGCGTCCTCGCAGACGGATCCTCGTTGTTGTTCGAATTGTCCGTCCTCAAAGCCGAGTCGGCCTCCTCCGTAGCGTCCAGTTTACGCGATTTCCGAGAGTCGGATCCCGACCCGTTTTGGTCGGTCTCGTCGGGTTCAAGCACCGTCGGCTCACGCGTTTCGGTGAAGGACTTGATATTGTTGTTCGTAGAGGAGAGCGCGTGCGACTGGCTGCCACGTAGCGACGATACCGTGCTCTGAGACGCGCGATTAACGTCGAGGAGGGTACGGTGTTGCATCGGAGAAATACTGAAGGCCGTCATCAGCTCAAGCGGAATTAACGACTGAGATAACGGAGTTAGATCCTTGCCGTTAGGTAAGCCAATCTCCCACTCAAGTATTCTCTCTTCATCGGCGTTAGTTTCGTCGTCGTCGTCGTTATTATTGTTGCTGCCGCTCGGTTCATACTGGATCATCCGAACCTCTTCACCCATTTGTTCACGACGTTTTCAGTTGTTCTGGAAGTCGGATCTGAGGTTTCCTATGTAGGAGATATTTTAGGGAAGTGTTTGGGAAGATAGAAAGTTGAAGAGAAAATGAATAGTGAATTTTCCTTGGCAGTATCAAAAAATGAGAAAAAGTGCAAAATCTGATTCCAGATAGATCTCCCACTGGGTGCCAACGTGGACGACTTAGCCAGATATTTTTGATCCTCTAAATATCTGCCTTGATATCAATATCAAACTTCCTATAGCTCAGTCTCGTTGCATCTGATCGCCACATGTGTATATTTTGCCTCCACTCCACTAATATTTTGACACGCACTGCGTTCATTACTTGACTAATAGAACCGACTGTACTAGATTAAGATCGAGATTACTGAAATACCCATAGGTAATTCACTTAGAAGTAAAGAGGTAACGAGGGTAATAGTGTAAATTGGTTGGGGAAATATTTATACACCGACCATGGTTGAACTTTTTCAAAAATAGGGCAGGTGAGTGGATAATGTAAAAAAGAGAAATGATGGGAGACAGCTGGAAAAGAAGAGAAATAGAGACGGCGGAAGAGTGAGGCATAAAATGAAGCGTCGGATGGAAGCAATAAGAAGATGTGGTGGACAATCCAAGAATGGGGAAACAAGCTTAGTACGACAATACTAGTTGTCGTTTTCACTAATGTAAATTAAGAAATTTCACGGGATGGGCTTGCGTACAGATTGATTTCATTGTTACGATGTTGAGTCGTCCAGGCCCAAACCTTCTCCAGAGGCGTGACACTTTGTGATGAAACAATAATACAAGAAAAGTTTTTCACGTAACCTGTTACTCTTTCTACAATGTTTTCTCGAGTTAATTGACAAACAATAATAAAGTCACCAAGCTCCCTCGTTAAAAATTTTGGGTCCACCAGTGTTTGTGGTTGAGTTAATCCAAGTTATTTTCAAAGAGATTTTAGAAAGAGTTCAAAGAATCTTTTTGTTTCAAAAGAATGATTTAAAGGAAATGTCGAAAAGAAAATCCATAGATAATCTTAGTGATTTAAACAAAATGATCGAATTAGAATTAGAATCTTTGTCGGGGATAATATTAGGCTTCTCTATGATGACTATGCAATCCATGAAGGATATTGTTGTAATTATGATGATATAAAAGACCGGAACGTTTGTTGATATGGATAACGTGTGTGTACGATTAAAATAGTTGGGAATAATATTATCATTCTACATTTAATGTATTACAGATTATCAAATTATTACGATAACAATTTTTATATAATGTGTTTTAGTAACAACTCATGCACCTTTGTCATCGAGGGATCAATTAAGTCTTCTTAGTAAATGAAGTATTTCCCAATAAAACAAACTTCTTTCAAGAAGAAATAAATTAAGCCGAAATAAAAGAACAAAAAGTTAGCCAAAATCTCTCTCTTTTCCAAGTCCATCTCTTCCTCCTCTGTCTTTATATCTCCACTTTGCTTCTTTTCCATCAACTTTTTTCTTCTCTGAACTTTTCAAGTCCTACTGCAAAACAAAAACTCCAAGATTTGTGAACCAAAATCAAATATCAATAGAGAGAAATTGTAGCTAAAACAAAAGAACATGCTGGTGAGAGAATATAATAAAAATGTTTGATACATTATCAAGAATACAATCAATATTTGTATTGATGTCGTAATCAGAAAAAGACTTGTTATGGTTCGTGATTTAAGATTTGGCATTTTACAATTTGTGAATTGTGGTTTAGGGGTCCACTTTCGAACATAATTCCTAAATCATCTTGCAGTTTTTTTCTTTCTAATTTTGGTACAGATGTAGAATCTGCCACATCAGTTGTCACGCCCATCGGGACCGAATTTCATGCAAGACCTTCGGGCTGCGGAGACCCCACTGCCAATTTGCTGGCATTTAATCACAAATCCATAACCTTTCAACATAATTCACCATGGATGATGCATTACCATTCAAAAGAAGCAGCTTCTCTTCAAAACATATTATAGATGCCCCATGTTCATGCAATGCAAAGCAAAGATTGAAAGAGCAGAAAACAATTCGGTCCATCTCACAGGAGGAAGCATAAACAAATGCCCGCTCAAGCATAACCAACACTTGACATGAAACAGGCATTAAGAAAATTGTTCTTTTCTAAACAAAAAGGCATAGAAAAGTCATTAACCATACAGTAAAAGCAATTCAGCCTCAACTAAACATCAACAGACAGCTCTCAACATGCAAACATTTTTGTACAGTCACGTTACCATACAATATAAACTTAAACTACCTCAACAACATTTAATTATTTTTACACCCTCGTGTCATTTTTATCTCCTCTGCAGGGGCATCAGGTGTCTGAACCTCAGCTGTATAAACCCCTAAACTACACAATGTACAGTTTCAAGTACAGCCAACGATTTATTTTCAATCAACTTGTAGCCACCCATTTTTAAAAGATAGGGAAGAAAGAAAGACGAAAAAGATGAAGCTCACACTAGCCTCAGTTAGCTGTACAAACATCTTTCTTTACTATGCCACTTTAAGCGGGCTGTGGAGACTGAGCAGCAATTCTCCTTTCTGCAAACAAATTAACTCACCAATTACTGAACAGCAAAAATGGGAGAATCAACTGAAACAGTCAGCATTAAATATTTGGCAAGAACATAATCTATGCAAACATTTGACTGAACAATTCAAATGTGATCATCAGCTATGCACCCTGGATAATTTAGAAGTGACACATAGGTCAAGCATCGATGATCAACAGGTCTAATCACATCCAGGATGCTTCCCATAAATGTTAACTCGCCATTCATGATGAAACTGAACTAGTGAACTCATATTTCTTATCTAAATAAATTTGATCTAATAGAGAAAGATGAGTACCCCCAGCAGCAACAAGTTTCTCTACACGTGCAACAATATGCTTTCCATAAGTGTACTTCTTTAAAGCATTCAGATGAACTTTAATTCGTGAAAGGATCAACTCTCGCTGTTGGTCATCACAGGTCTCCAAAACTTTTTGTACAACATAGTTTGCAAACTGATCTTTCATCATTGCCTGTTACACAAGAATAAATATGAGCAACATTTAGCAGAAACTAGCTATAAATAGCTACCATATTATATTAAAAAACAGAAAATTTCCACAATTGGATTTCCTTCTCTCCTTTCATCAGTGACAAGCAGAAAAGCCACGTTGCAAGATATGATATTGACTTACAAGTCTCTTTATCCACAACTACTTAAGAAACAGAATCGTCATCGCCAAAAGAAATTCAAATTCTGAAAAACAGTTTTATGAGTACTAGCAGAATTAACACTGTCACTGACTGAACATAAAAATAAAGTGTCCTAAAAAAATTTACTGGGCTAAAGCCAATTGAAATGAAGCTTCAAAATATTCAGAAATTTTTATAATTATTCAGTCCAATTGTCCAAATCAGCCATTTAACCTTTTTCATTCAATCATGTCAAAACCATGTTTGGGAAATTTTGAAAATATTGCATACCTGCACTTGGCAACACTAAAACAAGAAAGTCATCTGTAGTCATAAAAAATTATAAGAATTTGGCATACCTGAAGAGGCTCATTCTCATCAGTAGAGCCAAGCATCTCATTCACCAGTAACAGACGTTCAGTAGGGCCACCAAAAGTTAAACACTTCTCGACAACATTGGAAGCAAATTTCTGCTGACTCATTTCAACTATCTTCCCAGCTAACTCCTCAATTATAATAGAACGCTCATGTGGCTTCCCATGCTCCAGGACATGCTGTTAAATGAATTTCAGATAAAGAAAAGGAATCTAAAGAGCACATAATGATAAATGACACAAGTTATTTGCACATATCCAAAAATCAACAATTTATATCCTTAATGCCCAGGTCCCATCAAAAAAAGGAAATTTCCCATCAGCGGCCAGCTCTTAGAAGACACTTCAAGCGACTAGCGACAATTAACACAACACATAATCCCAAAACTCAACTAGCCTCAATCTCAAGAAAGAAGAACCAAAACACCTGAAAACTAAATTTTTTATGAATCCAATTACTATAAAAGCTGATAGGATTTCACAATTGAAGTTTCCAGGAAATTGTACAAACCTGAACGACGTAATTGCCATACTGATCCTGTGCTAGGTTGCTGACATTTCCTAGGATCTCATCCATAACCTTACTCTGCGTTTTGGGGTCCTTGCAGTGTTCCAGTATTCTCTGCCACAAGAAAACAATAACAATTTAGAATTAAGGCAACTACAGTTTCTTCTACAAGAGTATCCAAAAGTGGAATATAGCAGTAAACAGTTTCTCAACCTGTATTACACGACACCCGTAAGGATGGGTAGAAAGGGTTACAACTTGATCAAAAAATGTTGTGACAATAAATTGAATATTCTCTTCAGGAACACATTCAATACATTTCTGGATGACATGATTTCCATTCTGGTCACGAACACAACGCATCACATGACCATCAAGTTCTTCAACTATTTTTATTTTCTGATCCAGATGAACAACTTCTATGGCCTGACAATTGAATGGAACACCACACAGTCAAAACCTTCAATAGATACATTTTTATAATCAGATGTGCTTGGGTCAATTAGAATTAACTCTTTCATAGAGCTGTAACAAAATTCCCATGGTCATTTCAAAAAACTGCAGGTTAGGAAAATAAACACACACACACATACAAAGAATTACAACATACGATAAGGTAAAGCACAATGTATTTTAGTTGCAAACAAATGGTACCTTCTGGATCACTCGGCAACCATACATTTGAAGGCTAAGGGTTAAAACGTGACCAAAAAGCTTGCTTGCAAGCTCTCTTCGCTGAGATGCAAGACCATGCTCAAAAAACTGCAGACATATACAAATATCCATTATGTAAATTCAATAATATAAGTTTTAAAAAAAAAAAAGATTCATCAGCAACAAAGTAAGCATATAGATACCTTCTGAATGACATAATTACCAAATACATCAGTCATCAAAGCAAGAGCTTGAGGCATGATTTCCTGATAAACCATGTTCTTCTCTTCCATAGTGGCTGTTTCAAGTTTTTGTTGAATGAATCGGCTACCATACTGATCTGCACTGCTTGTAAAGGATTTTTGCAGAAACAATACATTTAGGATGGCAGCACAACACTGGAAAAGGAGATTATATAAGAGCACTACATACCTGAACTCTACGACATGGCCTGCAATTTCTGAAAGTTCAAAAGACTTTGTTTTGTTGCCCTTGAACTCTTCTAGCAAAGACGACCCAAAGTGATCATCAATACTACCATCCAAATTCCAAGGTCCCATGACCCCCCCAGCTAAGTTTCTCATCCCAGAAAAGAGTAAGTTTGGCTCATTGTGTCTGATAGGACTACCATGTCCCACTGAGGAGATTGAAATAACAGGATTTGCCAAAGGACTACCTGGATAGGACATCCCAAGCCCAAAGGCAGAGCTTCCACCATAACCCAGATGATTAGAACCACCAGACTTACCGCCTAATGGAAAACCATACTGTGATTTCTGAGGTGAAAGCAGAACTCCAAGATACGCTTGGTGCAGTTCAAGAAGATTCATGTATGAATTGCTGAGGAAGTTCCTATCCACTGAGGGATCATTAAGAGCTGCAAGCTGAGCAGCATATTCAGAAGTTCTCAAGTACTGGAGATACATTGGGTCGACAAATGAGCCCTGAAGTGCACCCCCAGCCATTTGATTCCCAAATCTACTGAGATTCTGTGAGTCAGATGCTGCGTTTAGATTTTGTCCAGCAGCCAAACCTCCTCCAAGAACTCTTGAATCCATTCCATGGACTGCCATAGCTGATGCTGCAGCAACATTTTCATGTAATGGTGGCAGATTACCAGCACCAGGTTGGCTAGCCATGACAGAGGCCAAAGATGGATTCAGGGAGTAACCACTTAATCCATAGTTTTGCATACCATCTATGTGCTGATACTGAGCAGGTAAACCACTTCCACCATTAAGAGTGGATATCAATGATCCTTTCAAGTACGAATTATTAGTAGGAACAGCAGAGTTTTGTAGTTCAGCTTGCCTATAAGCCACAAAGGATGAGTTGTTCAGGTCCAAGCCACCTCCATTACTCTTACCCAAATCAGCGTAAGACATTTTACCTGATTGATGAGCTGAAGGCATAGATAATTGCCGAGATTCTGATTTTTTGGGGTAATTCTGTTGCTTGTTATGATTCTTACCACCCTGCACAGCAAACAAATAATTTCGCTGATTCTCAACATCCTGTTCTATCTGTTGAGACAGTTGGTTTTCATCATCTATCACTCCATTTGTTGACAAGTTCATGCCAGACAAAGCAGCTACCAGATCTGAAGACGCATTCATGCCAGAGGAGACTGCTGAAAATGAGTTTGGACTCATCATGCCTCTCTTTTCTGAGGCACCAACTCTCACTCCACCAATTGGTGTTGGGCAAGGACTAGTTGCTCTAGCAACAAGTTGGCGATCAGGAGTGGTACTTCTAGACAAGGAAGCACCTAAAGCAGCCGCATATGAATATGAAGAAAGTGTGCCAATAGTGTGGACAGTGGATGAGCCTTGAACATTTGCACCAGATCGCAGATTAGCCAGTTCAGCTTCAGCAGTACCAATGGTCTCAAGGTTTTCGTCAAAAGCATTACGACTAGCAGGACGAGATGGGTTCCCTGTGCCAGGTGTTGTTCTCCCCAAGTCATCCTGCATAGTTATGAAACCTCAATCAGTATAGTGTCAAAATTAGTCCAAGGCACCAATATGTGAAGTAACAAATTGTCAACCAATAATCTAGTAACTGAAATAATAAGCATGCACCAACCTAAAAGGTTAAATGTGGCTTATCAGAAGCGATTCAATGGTTGTTAAAGGTTTGTAAATGTAACTTAGGAAAATATGTATCCTCTGTAATCACACCCTCTGTAAATAAATATGTGCCAATGATATTAGAGATAAAAATTCATCATAATTCAATAACCAAGGTTACAGTTGAAATTTACACATTATATTCGTATGAATCATTCTAAAATTGTCAATGTGAATGCTAACCGCAGAATTTGTAGTAATCATGACAGAGCACCCAACAATCATAACACTACAGACTTAAAAGATGCAAGCCAATAATTACTGTCACTAAAAAGAAAGAAGTGTGCATTAAAATGAAGATAAAACAAACTTGAGTGCATCAAAGGCACACACAACACTGAATGTCCAATCTAAAAACTGATTTTTTTGGAACTCGTTCAATTCGTTACATATCAAAATTTCAACCAAAAGCAAAAGCTAAAACATTTGGAACACATCCAGTATGCATCATACGGCAGCTTCCAAATCCAGTAACAGATTTAGCACAGAAGATATACCATGATTTTCATGCCTAATACTCCCTAAGCAGTAAACATTACAATAAACAATCGAAGGAAAAAGAATTCATAGTTAGAAACTAAATACTATCAAGAGCATCAAAGCACAGTAGTATCGATAGATAATCGATATCATCAACAGATAAGACCGTTAAGCACGGTTTAATGAAGTAATTGACCTGAAAGATTTCAGCAAGGCTCTTCTGTTTGTTGCCGAGTCCTATTCCCGATAAGCCAATAAGTCCATCACCACCCCAATCCACTGAGCCGCGAACCTTCTCAGGCTCCAGCTCACTCTCTTGTTTCCTTGAATCAAACCCTGGTGGCATAGAAAATAAAGACCTACTACCACCACCACCATTATCAGGTCCTATATTCACTTTCCGCCTATCTCCCATCCCACCCAACACTGAGCTCTCTCCTCTCAATCTCTGAGCAAATCTCCAATCCTCCTTAGAAAGCAAAGGAGGCGGAAGCCTGGGGTTCAGATTCACATTAGAGTAGTAATATGAGAGATAAGCTGGATCAGACCTAAGCTCCTCCTCAGAAGAAAAACCGTTATTATTATTTCCAAGTTTACCCCTAGAAAACTCCAAGAAGGATGTGCTATTCGCACCAAAAGCGCCGCCATATAAGCCACCAAAAGCACTCAGAGAACCCTCCACAGTCGGTGGTGCTGAACCACTTCTACACAAGTTAAGCTCACGCTCACGATCATCAGACTCTTGTCTACTACGCTGTTCACGGAGCAATAATCCTATTTCCTTCTCCAAATCATCACCAAACGAACCGTTGTTTCCACCTATCATCGGTCTCCTCCCCAATTCAGATAACATTATCTAAAGAAGAAACCTAATTGATCATAACCCTTATTGTTCAACTAAGTGAGAAAACAATCAGTACTCCACCCATATGCAATAATCAAACTGTAAACCCCAAAGCATCCACAAAATAGAGCCTTTCAAGGACATAAGAACTAGACCCCATATTTACAGAGCCAAAAAACTAAAGTTTAAGGGAGTAAAAACCAAAACTTGTATCACCTGAAAAACCAAAACTAAAACTAAAATAACCAGAAGATGAAAGCAACAAAGAACGATTAAAAGATGGATTGTGTCATCCTAAAATGGAATCAGGAAACAAAAGATGTGCAACATGTTTTCCATGGAAGAAGAGAGAACAACTGTTGTAAATACACAAAAATGAAAAACAGTTGAAACAGTAAGGCAAGAGGAAAAGAAAGGAAGAGATGAATCGGGCGGCGATTGGTTCTGACAAGAACCCCTAGTAGGGTTTATTGGGAGGGGATTAAATAGTGATAGTAAAAAGAAAAAATGGAAAAACAATGAATAGTGTAATGAAATGGATGCCCTATAAAATAGGAGTTATTGACCAAAAGATAACCGACTCATGTTCTTTAGGCAAGAACAAGATGGATGGATGGAACAAGAGATAACGATGGTTTGGTTCCCTCGTGTGTTCTAAAACAGGAATCTGAGACTGACACTTCGGCTCTTCAGATTGAGTGAAATCAAACAAAACATGTGGAATATCAACATGTAATTATCCCAAGTAATCCATAAAGTAGATATGGGTTTAGGGCTTTTACTGTCGAACGTGGGACACCAATGCAACAAAAAGATCATGGTTATATTTTATTTGTTGCCCAAGGACTTATTCTCACCGAAAATATCTTGTTATCCAAAGTTCTTCCATCTTAATTTTAAAAATCTTATTTATCTATTTATAAATAATTAAATATATTAATTTTAAGAATAAAATTATTATTTTATATTTAATATTAAAAATAAACTTAAATTTAATTTTATTTTTCATATTTAAATCTTAAAAACTAATAACTTTTTTTCAATCTAAATTTTCAAAAATAACATTTTCCCCTTAAGATTATCAAACTTTCAGATCCAATTTTTTTGATGATAAAGAGACGTTTCCAACGATCTCAAGACAACGTCTCTTTCTCTACAGTACGTCCTCCTTTTTGCAATCCTTCTTTTGATTTGATACAACATCATCTTCCTCAGAAAACGAAAGGAAAACTGTCAGAAAGAGGATACGCTAGAGAGGAAGAGACATTGTCTTGAGATTGTCGTAGAAGTCTCTTTATCATCGAAAAAATTAGATATAAAAGTTTAAAAACCCTATGAAAAAAATGTTATTTTTGAAAACTTGGATTAAGAAAAAATTATTAGTTTTTAGGGTTTAATAAAGAAAATAATTAACTAACGGACTCAGTTAATTTTAACTGCTCATAAATGAATAAATATAATTTTCAAAGTTAAAAAAGAAAAACGTGAAAAAAGAATATACTTTGAGGGGGAATAAGTCATTTAGCCTTATTTATTTGATATGATCAGTATAATATTAGAAAATCGTTTGACGTTTTTCGTCACAAACAAAATCATCCCAAGTAACATGGCCAAACATAAATTCATTTTGAATGAGTAGCCTGTATTTATTAATGTCGCAAAGATATTGAATTTCTTCAATTAACACTTGATCCACAATAAGAAAACCAGGACCAAAATAAATTTATTTTTACACATGATAAGTTGGAATATTTGCTATAATTCCTCATTAATCTGTTTCAAAAGAATTGAAATATTTTCTGTTGAACAGAACAGACAACAAGTAAGAACAAGATGACAAAGACATGCTTTGCCTGTCTTTCTCTCTTCTTGTTTCGTTGTCTTTTTCCCAAGGATTTAATTCCTTGAATCTTTAAAATTTAATCTCAATCAACCACACAAAAATTATATGTGAATAAACAAAAACAATAAGATATTAATAAATAAAGTTAGTGCAAAAATATCATAAGCATAACAATTGCTACTCAAAAGATAATATATAAATATATATGGGTAATTAGTAAATTTGTTAAATTTGATGGGTTTATATGATTTTAGCCAATAGTTCAAAAATTATACAGATATAATTAAGAAAATGAAAAAACAACCATTATGCTATCAGTCTAACCTTAAGTAAACCCTAGCCCCTTAATCTCAACCACCAAAATTTTTAGCAAATTTTCACTTAAAAATCATGAAATCCAACAACTATTATATGAACTCAAATAAGTTGCTCTGTCTTTTTTTTTTTTTTTTTAAATTTTTGTAGTTGTTGTTTTTACTTATTAAAGATTATTGTGAAACTGAGTTAGAATTCCTTAGAAACTATAAGTAGATGTGATATGGGAAAGTAGGTATGATTTGCGCTTAGTGAAGTTGAGCCTAATTTTGACCCATTTTTAAATTTCAGTTTTTACTTTTTTTTATTAAAAATTGATCTGATTTTGAGTTAGAAGAACTTTATTTTTATGCAAATTCTCAATTTTTCTCAAGGATTGATGTGAATTAGAGTTAAATTTTAAGCGGAGTATGAGGTAGGCATGATTTTATGGAAAAGGAGTGATTTGTCAATTACATGTAATTAAGCATGGTGGCTTAAGTGTAATTTTTTAAATATTTAGGGGTTATAGAATATTATCTAATTCACAAATTTTTTGATATTTTACAGTTAGGGTTATTTAATATATTACATTTTAGGGATTTTATGATATTGGATGTTTACAGTTATATGAATAAGTAGAGTTATACCATGGGTTAAGAAAATGACATAACCAATACCCATTTATGTCACAAATACTCGTGAGAAAATATGAGCAAAATTTCAAGAGGGGAGTTTCAAAGAATAACACACTATTGAATCTTTCATTGCATTTTTAGAGGATCAATATTGTTTGTTATTTTCAATTAATTAGAAGTTTCAAAGTCATAGAATTGTGACATTCCACTTACGAAATCTTGTTCTCCGAAAAAAAGTGTTATTTAGGTCAATATTGCAATAAAGAGATAATTATCAAATAAATAAAGATAAAATTATCAAAATGTCATCACATAAAATAATTCGTTGAAATAAACCAGAGCAAAAATCTATAAAATGTAAAATCCATAAAATATGTGTACTAGTCCAAAACAAACACAATAAATATCGACATCAACGTCACATGCAAAATAAAATTGAATCCTCCCTTATATATGTTGCTCCATTGCTATCGAGCATCTTATAGCCACTATATCATCTCTTACTAAGTAGAAGTATCTACGTACATTCAATAAAATCATATCATTACCCTTTCATCATGTAGTGTGCCTTCATATTCTAATCTCTTTCATTATCTAGAATTCATCTTTAAATCTTAATTTAAATGACATAGAATGCATTTTTGTGTCAATCAAGATAGATAGAGACTTGAATTTGATACTTTAGTCATATAACTTAATCTCTAAAGCTATTTATGTCCTAATTTGTCCTATTGTGGTTGTTAATCAACATACTCATAATCTTGACATATTATAATATGGACGTCAATCTACAAACTCTTTATATCTTAACATGTCCTTAGACGTTATTCAACAAACTCACAAACTTAACTAACTCAACAAAGGATATCATTGATAGATTCTTTTATAACCCTATTTATGGGTTTATAAATATATAGTCTATGCTACGGATCTCCCTCGTAACAATCTTCTAAAAAACATATTTCAAAATATATGTTTATATGGATGACATTAAATCTCTTAATCCAAGGAACTCTACGTCCCATGTATGTACTAGAGAGATATATGAGTTTTTTACATGTTTTACAAAATTGCTATCTCTCAACTCAATACCCTATCTCGCAAAAGCATGTACCATCATCTTTTTGAAATCAATCTCATATTTATGATATGTTTGCATCATAGTATTTAACTATGTATGTTGTTTGTGTTTGGGAATAATTTTCCCAAACTATCAATCAAGTCCATCTTTCCTATTTTAAGTCTCAAAGACTTTCATGCTCTCTGAGAAACCTTATCCTCCCTTCTTACCACATCAATCAAATTGCTAAAATGGTACTGTCGAATGTCTGAGTAATTGCCCTATTTGTTTTTTTTTTTTAATGTGATTTTGATGAATGAAATGATTGTATTATTTGTTGTTGTAATTGAATTTTACAGACTGGAGAAGCAGTGAACCCAAAGGTACACCCACTTGTCGATTCTCACCTCACCATTACGTATTGGACCTTGCTCAGAAAGCAGCCAGTCACAAACAGCTCAAAAAGAGCACTAATGAAGCCACCAATTCTCTCAACAGGGGTATCACTGAGTTCATTGTCTTGACTTCTGTTTTGCAATCTCTTGTAAAACATCCATTCAAGTAATAGCCCAATGCAGAGATGAATAGTATGGCTTAATTGGTCACAAAATTCTCAAGCCCAGGTCATTATTTTTGAATGAAAATTCATCCACGTTTGTACAGGCTTCACCCAGCAGTAGATATCTTCATTTCCAATTTCGGTTCTGGTTGAATCTATTGATGTTGTCTTATTACACTTTTTTATAAGTGCACATGCTATATTGTGAATTTGTTTTTCTGTGGTTGTTAATTTTGTATGTTATTTTACAAGGGCTTAGAGGCTTATTATGTTAAGTAATCACTGATTCATCAAGCTGGAGTCTTTAACAATTGGTAGAATATGATTGCTTCTTCTGCCATGGCTCAAATCCATTTGGAACTTTGCAGGATTTGAGATTCTGAAGACACTTAAAAGGGGTGATATATTCTAAGTTTGCTACCATACTACCTGATACATTAAGCCCGAGGCCGACTGTAATTTTTT